>NC_042999.1:152369068-152391568 GCF_006345805.1 Octopus sinensis
CCTCATCATATTCGTTCCCTTTTCCTCCTCCTTCTTCTTTTACTCTCACTTCTCCGCCTTCGTCATTTTCCTTCCCTCTCCTCTCCTCCTCCTCCTCCTTCCTCTCCTTTTCCTCCCCCTCATTTTGGTCCATCATCTCCTCCTGAGAAGGTTACTAAACCTGGCTAACCTGAGATTAGACAGAAAATGCATTTATCACAAACAAATTGACAAAATGCAACACATGTGTGCATACATGTACCTAAGACTACACTCTAAAACAATCTAACTTGTTTGTTTTTGTCTTTCACTGTATATTCTTTTTATTTTTTAAGATCGCACTTTATTCTGTTTTAGTTATTGTTTTGTTCTTTTCTCTAGCTTCATTATATTTCAATGTGTGCATGTGTATGTTTTGCTTGTTGTTGTTGCTTCTGCTTGTTTATTCGTTTGTTTTTTTTCAGCACCTCCGCTCTTTGATAAGAGCAGCCCTCAGCTTATAAAGATCCAAGTCTCATCGAAGAAAAACAAAAAAAAAAAACAAAAGAACGAAATTAAAGCGACGACATTTTCTTTTGTTTTTTTTTTAATTCATATATAGATATACATACATATACATACACACACAACCACATATGCACACAGACATATACGCACACACAACCTATATATATATATATATATATATATATATATATATATATATATGTATATAGATATCTATATATATATATATATATGCATATGTAGATAGATATGTATATATGCATATATACGTTGCTTAAAGTTCTTTAATTTATTAATTTGTTTGTATTTATTCGTTCATAATTATATATATATATTATATATGTATGTGTGTGTATGTGTGTTGGTGTGTGTTTGTGTGTGTGTGTGTGTGTGTGTCTTTCATTGTTTGTGTACTTGTTTACTAAAACTCTCTTTGTTGATCTGTCGTAGTTAATTTGTCTATTTGTGACATCTGGAGGAGATTTCCTATCAAGTCAACTGTTCCCTATCTTTTTATTTCTCGTGTCTGTATATCTGAGCATGCGCCTCTGTATACGCATATGAGTTCCTCAGTATAATGTATGTGTGTGTTGGGTGTTTTGTTGTGTTGCTGTTTTGTTTTTGCTTGTGTGTGTTTTTTTTTGTTTTGTATTTTTGGGGGTTTTTTTTGTATTTTATTTCCATAGTCTTGATGTTTAGATACAGTGCTAATACAGGCCTGAAACCATCTATTCACTGAACGAAAGATAACCCGCTTGACTAGCAAAACATCCAAGATAATGTGGATTTGTAAACGAAATTCGAAATAGCTTCTCTTTTATCTTAACTGCCCCCTCTTCTTTCTCTCCCTACATATGTCTCTTTTTCTCTTTCTCTCTCTTCCCCTCTCTCTCTCTCTTTCTCTCTCTCTCTCGTGCACACACAAATCAAGTGCAGGCAAACTTACATACACGTGAAGGATTGAAAAAGAGACAGAGAGGGAGAGAAGGATAAGCGTGAGACAATGTTAAATTAACGAGAGCAGATATGAGAGAAGGACGGGAAAAGAGATAGGATAAGAAAGAGAGAGAAAGAGAGTGAATCGGAGATGAAGTGAGAAAGACAGAGCAAAGACAAATATGGAAAGGGAGATTCTTGCAGAGCGAAAGGGAAGTTTGACAGATAGACAGCTAGAAAACGAAAGATATAAAAAGAGGAAGAAAACAAAGATATAGCGTAAGAAAAAGATGAAGAAGATAAAGGTTCACGCATACACACACACCTTCACACATACACACACACACGCATACACACAGGTGTACACATACACAAGCACACATACATACGTATACACGCGCGCAAAGACAAACGCGCGGGAGGGGAAGATAGCTGGGGTATCGTTGGAAAGAACAGTTAATAAACTCAGAAAAGTGTCCCGGAAGAAAGGGACAGAATATGAAGAGGTGGGGTAATGTGTGTGTTTGCGCGTGCGTGGAAGAAATACACACGGAAACGCAAGATGTAGAGGTAATAATATACAAACATACATACGTATCTAAACATATATTATATATATATATATATATATATATATATATATATAATATTTATATGCACAACATATGTATACAAACATACATATATAATATGTATGTATGCAAACATATATATATGTATGCATGTATTCAAACATATATATATATATACACGTGTCTGTCTGTCTGTCTGTATGTATGTATGTATGTATGTATGTATGCATGTTGTGTGTATGTGTGCGCGCGCATATGCACAAAGACACGTGTATTGTGTGTGTGTGTGTGTGTGTGTGTGTGTGTTGTGTGTTGTGTGTGTGTGATATAATGTAACGTTGGAAGACCAAAGCTATTAGGTGCAAGAGCGAATGAGATATATGTAGGAGGTGGGAAGATACGGAAGGTAAAAGTAACGGTGTGGTAGTAAATTGTGAGAAGAAAATACACTATAGGTCGCTATCACAGGAATAAATTTGAGATAAGGAAATAGAACGAGGCGGAGTGCATGAGAGAGAGAGAGGGAGAAGTGGGTGACAAAGAGAGAGAGAGAGAGAAGTGAGTAAAATATAGTGTGGGAGAAGTAAATGAGAAAGGGAGATAAACAGAAATAGTCAACTGAACTATAAAGGTGGAGAAAGTGAAACTGTCAGGATAAGAGGGAAGATGAAAGGCAGAGAGAGGGAGGAGATGGAGACAGAAAGACGAAGAGTGGAGGAATAGAAAGAGAATTGCATTAGAAAAGAATTAGAAAAAGAGAGTAGATTACTGTGAATGATTCAGTTTGCTTCAGGTGTATTCCTCGGGCCTGTGGGTTCAATATACGTCAAATGTAGCTGGACTGAAAGGCAATGTTTAAATATGTGATGATTTTTAGTTCTATATGAGATGTTTTTGATTCAAATATTGATATTTGACATTTGAATATTGATCATTGATACTGAAATATTGTAATGTAAATTAGATATTTATAACTTAATCAAAGAATTTAGAGATTAATTAATGTGTGTAGCTGTTCTCTTGCCTCAGGCACGTTTGATGATGTAGTCCCAGATTGCTGATAAAAGATGGGATGGTCACGACTGGAAGACCTTTGACCCTACATCTACTTGATCGAGTTGACCTGTTGCTAAACAATAACTTACGGAGTTGTTATAAAGCACTTCTAACGAAGACACCGCACTCCGCAAAAACAAATGTAGAATGGGTTACAGAATTATGGAACTTATTGTCTTGTATCTAGAAAATTCGTAGATTAGTAAATGAGATGATTAGTTTCAATCGAGAATTAACAAGAGAATTTGTAAATCGAGATCCCCTCATTAAAATATTTGTTGTGATACTGAAAGAATTAAAACGAAGGTTAATGAGGAAGCCTCTATATCGGTATTTATTTCCAACCATTTGTAAATCCAGCACAATTGTTCCTATTAGGGCATCTATTGTGTCACTAAAAGGCAGATGAAGTGTAATTTGAATTCCTAGCACCACATAATATAAATTTTAGGGTCCATAGGTGTAAACATTGCTCTAAAGAGCAACCAATAACAGATATAACACACAAAAATCCTTCTAATCACACTCTACCTTAATCGAAAAGAATACAGTGATTTATGTGGACTTGGGGAAATTGCACCTAAGATGTATATGCGATGTTCACGAATAGAACGTCCTTGTTCATAGGTCTGACTATTCGATATATGAATATAATCCTACGTTTTTCTTGTATGCTTCTTCTGAGAAAGGGCTTGCGCCTAAAACTTTAGGATTTTTCCTTTCTTTGATGCGTTAAGTTCATGCTGCAATATTAGTGTTTCCTCTCCTCGATCTTTTCTCTAGAAGAGCATAGGCACGAAACGTCGAAGACGTTTCCATTTCTCCTGAACGCCAAACTAATACACCATTTTTGTCGTTCCCTCACCAATATATGTCTTTTCAATTTTTTTGTCTATTTTACACTAATTTGAAGCATACACACAAACTCACACACAAACACACACACACACACGCACACACACACACACACACACACACACATATATATATATATATAGCATAGATATATAGATATAGATATATACGTATATAGACATATAAACATATATAAGTCTATACAGACACACATACATATATTGTATGTATGCATGTATATATGATATATATATATATATAATATATGTATTGGGTGTGTGTGTGTATATATATATGTATAAATATAATTATATTATATATATAACATATATATATATATAATATATATATATATATATATATATATATATATATATATATATACATATATATATATATATATATATATATATATATATATATATATATGCGCACACACATACACACACACGTATGGGTGCTTGTTTAGGCTTTTGTTTATTGGTGTCTGCTGGCGCATAAAGAATTCACTATGTACCTCAGAGTCAAAGGAATTTACAGAATTTTATTGCTAAGTACTTAAAATGTAAAAACTAAACTGAAATAGAATAAAATGAGCGAAGTAAATCAGATGTGAATTGATTATAGTTTAAAAGCCTAAAAGTAAAAATTCCTGAATAGGGTCACTCAAGAAATATGAAGACAAACAAAACAAGTATAAAGTGCATTTCTATGTATTAACCAAACTGAATGCATAAATGCATTAGCACACACACACACACACGCACACATACTCACACAAGCACGCACGCACACACACATATATATAAACATAGACATAGATATACATATATATATATACACATATATATTCACATATGTATACGTACACATACATATGCAGATAAATATATACATATATGAACATACAGCGTATATACATATATATGTTTGTGTGTATGTGTGTGTGTGTGTGTGCGTGTAGAGGCGCGTGGCGTAGTGGTTAGGGTGTAGCACACATGATCGTAAAATTGTGGTTTCCATTTCTGGACCGGGCGATGCGTTGTGTTGCCGGGCAAAATATTTCATTTCGCGTCATCCCAGTCTACTCAGATGGTAAATTTGCTCCCGATTGGCGTCCCATCCAAGGAATGGAATAGATACACCATGCAATCCGGGAACTGAGCTGTGTATGTATGTATATATATATATTATATATATATAATATATATATATACGTATGTATGTATGTTTATATATATATATATTATATATCTATATATATATATATATATATCTATATATATATATATAATATATATATATACGTATGTATGTATGTGTATATATATATATCTATATATATATATATAATATATATATGTATATATGTATATATATATATATATTCTATTTGTTTCAGTCATTTGACTGCGGTCATGCTGGAGCACTGCCTTTGGTCGAACAAATCGTCCCCAAGACCTATTCTTTTTAAGCCTAGCATTTATTCTATCGATTTCTTTTTGCTGAACCGCTAAGTGACGGGGATGGAAACACACCAACATCGGTTGTCAAGAGATGGCGACAAAAAAGACACACAAATACAGGCATGCACACATACATACATAGGAAGATAGATAGATAGATAGATAGATAGATAGATACAGACATACATACATGAATACATACATATTACATACATACATTCATACATACATACAAACATACATACATACATACAACATACATACATACATACATACATACATACATAGACACGAAATGCACACATATTCACATATATATATATGTATATATATACCTAAATATTAGTATTTGTGCGTATATAAATATGGATATAAGTGAGAATATATATATGTACGATGTGTACTACAAATTTGTCACACACACGCACATTCAAATCTCGATATATATATATGTGTGAAAACTGTTATGTTCTAAGTTAAATGCAAACATATGTAAAGCTGTGATACCATATAATAGTTTCACATGTAGTTAAATCTGGTGAACTAGATAATACAAGTACAAGTTACGTAACAGCTTACTTCAGTTCGTCTTGTCGTCTGCTTGTATAGTCGCAATATATATCTACGCAGAACTATTTTGAACTCATGTGTACTAAAGTGGAGAAATGTATTATGTTAGAATGCTGCATTAAAGTGGATTTCCTTATAACTAAATAATTATATTTCCTTTATACTAGTATATGTGTTTTATTAAATAATATTAAATGCTTATTTATAGTTAAATACATAGATATAGTAAAATAATCATATTATTTTAGTGTACTTAATTATTTCACTGGAAAACTTTAGCTATATTCTAGTACATTTACTTAAAAAGATTAGAGTTAATTGAGTTTCGTCTTATAATTATCATCGACGTGAGGATGATAAAAATTAAAGCTGAGAGTGTATACTTACATGCATATCTATATACGTATATGCTTTATCGCCATGTTGATTCGCTAGCTTCTGCACGCATTTTTTTTCTCTCCTTGTTTCTCTCCGTGTTTCTTTTCTGTGTATCTTTCTGTTGAAGAGCGTAGGCTCGAAACGTAAAAGACTTGTTTTATTTATATTCCTGAGCGCCATACTAATACAATTGTTTGTTTGTATTCCACCTGCCTTCGTCTTTTGTTTATTTTCATAAAGCTTCCCGTTATATATATATATATATATACATATATTTTCTATCAGAGATAACGGCGTTGCTCGGGATTAAAATGGAATATTTTTCTATTGTTTTACTTGTTTCAGTCATGCGACTGCGGCCGTGCTGGAGCACCTCCTTTAATCGAGCAAATTCACTCCAGTATTTATTCTTTGTAAGCCTAGTACTTATTCTATTAGTGTCTTATGCCGAACCGCTAAGTTACGGGAACGTGAATACGGAAACATCGGTTGTCAAGCGATCGTGGTGGTACAAACACAGATACACAGACAAACAAATATACACATATATACGATATTCTTTCAGTTTCTGTGTACGAAATCCACTCACAAGGCTTTGGTCAGCTTGAGGCTATAATGATATATATATGTATGTATTTACGTATGTATGTATATGTATATGTAGATATGTATGTATAATATATATATAGAGAGAGAGAGAGATTTATACATATATATATATACGTATATATATTCGCATATATACACATCTATATCTCTCTATATATAAACGGCAGTTTGTCTGTGCGTGTTTCTGTGTGTCTGTTTGCTTGTACCCTCACCCTGACCACGGCTTTCAACTGATTCTGATGAAACTTGACACACACATAGCCCAATGTCATAATTCAAGACTAACGCAGCCAAAATTTTGAAAAGTTCCCCCAGTTCTGAAAAAAATCGATAAATTCGACATGGGGTCGAGAATCAGAAACACGAACCACAAACTGTCTAGGGGACGCAACTCCATCCTTTTTAACTCTCAAAAAAAAATTTACCATCATTTTTTTCCATTTTTTTCCTATTTTTTGGCTATAACTCTAAAAATGCTTTATAGTTATTTCCCTTACAAACCTGAGCAACGCCGGGCGATACTGCTAGTATATAGATATATGTATATATATTCATATATATACATCTAAATATATATATATATGTATATAAATATATATATATATATATATATATATATATATATATACATACATACATATATATATATATATATATATATATATATATATATTATATATATATATATATATATACCCATACTGGAGCATATACGTGTGTGTAGATGTACGTATATATTATTATATATATATATTACTGTAGAGGTGGAATGGGCCAGTGGTTAGGGCAGCGGACTCGCGGTCATAGGATCGCGGTGATGGTATCGCGGTTCCGATTCCCAGACAGGGCGTTGTGAGTGTTTATTGAGCGAAAACAACTAAAGCACCTAAATTTATGTGGAAACCAAATATCGAGTCTCTTAACGAGTCGAAGACATTTTAAGTGATTTTCGATTGTTGTGTGTGATACATTTAACCTCTCTACAATCTCAGCACTATCAAATTCAATTATGTTTTTGATTGGGTCATCATCATCTTCAGTAGGCCGACCAGAACGTTGGTCATCTTTGAGTGAAAATTCTCCAGAAGGCAATTTTTAAACCATTTCTAACATATCTCTTTGTGAGCTTCTGCAGCTTTCTTGTCTTTATGGAAATAAAAAAAAACAAAATATGGCGAATATGTTCGGTTTTGTACTTCATATCAAAATTGACACTGAACTAACAGCCCTAAATAAAATTACGCGCAATTTGCTTCTAAAGTGAGCTAAAAGTAACGGCTATCAAATATCAAAAGGAAAATTCATAACACTGGCAAAAGTCATTCAAAAAACTCTATCTAATTGCAATAAACGAAACAAATTTCTTACCAACCCAGTATTTATGTATGTGTGTCTATTTATGTATCTTTTATTTCCCTATCTGTCTGTTGAGACCCCCTTCGGTCATGACTGACCATGGGATTGCACCTAGAAAGTTACTCTCCCAGGCACAAGTCCGGGCGAGGTTGTTTATGGAAGACGAGCAGTCGCCCATGCATACCGGCCTCCCTTCTCCATGCCACCAGTGTTATCGAAGGGAAAAGCAAGGGCCGATACAGCTTGGCACCTGTGACGTCGCAACTCATTTCTATAGCTGAGTGAACTTGAGCAACGTGAAATAAAGTGTCTTGCAAAAGAACACAACATGCAGCCTGGTCCGGGATTCGAACTCACAAACTCACGATCGTAAGCTCGACGCTCTAACCACTGAGCCATGCGCCTTCACTAGCCATGCGCCTATCTGTCTACAATATATATAAATATGGAAGTGTGTGTATACATGTATGCTTGAATATATACATATATATGCACATGTATGTATATATATATCTATACATATATACATACATCATACACACACGCACACACACACACACACACATATATATATATATATATTATATATATATATATATATATATACATATATATATATATGTATATATGTATATGTGTGTATATATAAACACGCATACATGCGCATGCGTAAATATCCATAAACATACTAGGAAAATTTTGAGCTATTATTCAAGTAAAACCTACTTTTGCTTTTCAGTTACAATGTCGGAGGGAAGTGTCCCCTCATTTACTGCTCCACAATGCCCCAGAAATATTCGATTATACTGAGATCAGAAGATTGTGGGCGCCAATGCAAATGGTCTACTTCACTTTTGTGCTCTTCGCACCAATTTAGAATAACATAAGCCGTGTGAATCGTAGCCTTATCGTCGTAACGCAGTGGACACCAAATCATGGTACCACAGCAGTTGGAAGACCATGGAGACTGTATACTACAGCTTGTGGAATATGTAGGATGTTAAGTTGAAGACCTGAAAACACTAATGGAAGATCGGCAGGGATGGAGTGAGATAGTCAGGCTGGCCCAGGCAATCAGCCTGACTGGATGATGATCGTCGTATTAAGATTACTCTACCATCATGGAACACTCTTTGTACTGTGGGATGGGCACGATTAGTCGAAATACTCAGAAGATCCTTGACATTAACTTACTGTGTCGAACAATTAAAGGGTAATATGGCAGCTCAAATCTTCACAGAGCCACCTCTATGCTTCTCGATAAGGAGACAGACAATCAGAATTGGTGGTTCCAGATGTGAATTCGCCCGAAGTGGGACAAAAGCGTGAATGACAGTTCATAAGAGACGGTAACCTTGTTCTATTGCGCTATTTACCAATTCTCATAGTCTCATGGCAGTCTAGAACCAGCCTGACACAGAGGTCATTGTAATCATCTAACCTACTCCCTACCAAATCTGTCAAGCCTTGTGTCAATATTAGAAGCAATTATTATTATTATTATTATTATTATTATTATTATTATTATTGTTGTTGTTGTTGTTGTTGTTGTTGTTGTTGTTGTTGTTGTTGTTGTCGTCGTCGTTGTTGTTGTTGTTACTATTAGTTGTCCTTAAAACGGCGAGCCCCTTAGAACGTAGGATAAAATATTTAGCGGTATTACATCTGTCTTTACGTTCTGAGTTCAAATTCCATTGAGGTCGACCTTTACTTTTCGTCCTTTTTTTTTCGGGATCGATAACATAAATGCGAGCTGAGGGGTCAATGTAACAGAGGGATCGATGTAACCGACTTGTACCCTCGCGCGGAATTGCTAGCCTTGTACCTAACATTTAAACCATTATTAATTGTTATTATGGTCGTCGATGTCATCATCATTATCATCATCGTCATCGGCATCATCACCATTGGCATCATTACCATCATCATCACATCATCATTATCATCATCATCATCATTATCATCATTACCACCATCATCATCATCATCATCATCATCATCATCATCATCATCATCATCACACATTGGCATCATTAGCATCATCATCATCATCATCATCATGATCATCATCATCATCATCATCACCATCATCATCATCATCATCATCATCATCATCATCATCATCACCATTGGCATCATTAGCATCATCATCATGATCATCATCATGATCATCATCATCATCATCATTACCACCATCATCATCATCATCATCATCATCATCATCATGATCATCATCATCATCATCACCATCATCATCACCATCATCATCATCATCACGGTCGTTATTGCCCTCGTGGTCATTGCCTTCATCATCAACGCCGTCATCGTTGTTGCCATCGTCGTCATCAACCTCACCATCATCATCATCATCATCATCATCACGGTCGTTATTGCCCTCGTGGTCATTGCCTTCATCATCAACGCCGTCATCGTTGTTGCCATCGTCGTCATCAACCTCACCATTATCATCATCATCGTCGTCGTCAGCACCATCGGCTTCCACGTCAGCGGCATCATTCACGGTAACAGCGTGTTCTCAATTCCCATTGTTTATCACGATAGTGAAACTGTTTCTTTCACTATAAACGTTATCTCAGTTCAATTAATGCAAATACGCCAATTGTATGTGGGTTAAAATGTGTTTAAAAGAAAAGCCACATACCGATTCTTACACACATACACACATACACACACACACACACACACAGATATGTATGTGTGCATATATATACATATATATATATACATACACATTTACATGTATACATATATATATACATATACACATACGAGTGTATATATATATATATATATATATATATACATATACAACGTATATATGTATATGTATATATAATGCATACACACACACCCATATTTATATATATGTATATATATGTATGTATATATATATGTATGTATATATATATATTATGTATATATGTATATATGTATGTATATATGTATATATGTATATATATATACATATGTTGGTATGTATATATATATATACATACATATACATACCTACATACATATACACACCTGCATGCATAGATACATATATACATACACATACGCGTTTGTGTGTGTGTATACGTACATATGTGTGTATACATATGGGTGTGTAAGTGTATTATGTTCTCATTAAAGAATCTGTTTCCCAAAGAATTCTAAATATCAAATAAAGAAATAAAGCACTATCTAATGGAAATCTTCGAGTAAATGGTTCCTATTTACCATTTGTACTAGTGCTGCTGCCGATGCTACCGCTGCCGTTGTTGTTGCTGCTGCTATTAGTAGTAAATGGTCCAGAATTTAATTTCTTGAAAAGAAAACGTGTGTAGAATTACAGTTTTACGAAAACTCAAAAGATAAAAAATACATAATTATATAAATAATAACTATATATATGTATATATATATATATATATATATATATATATATATATATATATATATATATATATATATATATATATATATATATATAAATATATATACATATACATAAGGTACAGAAGAGCGTTTGGAGATTTTCGGCAATTAGGTTTATAAAAGAAGAGAGAATTAAAGAATGTGACTGTTTATTTGTGTATGTATGTAGATACAAACATATATACGTGTGTGTATATATATACATGTGTGTGTGTGTGTGTGTATATACATACATATATATATATATATCTGTATGTGTTTGTATATATGTATGTATGTTCATGTATATATATGTGTGTGTGTGTGTGTATGTGGGTACATATTCATATATATATATGTATATACGCACATATGTGTATATATGTATATATATGTATGCGTGTGTGTGTGCGCGCGCATATATATACATATATTTGCATGCATGCATACCTAACAGTATACATTCATATTAAGCATATGTATGAATGTTCGCATATGTGGGTGAACGCGTGTTTATAAGAATGTATATATTTATATATACACGTGTACGCTTTTACGTGAAGAAATAACAGAATTGAAATGGCGTCAACGTGAATTTTACAAAACTTAAATTCAATCTACTTCTCAACAACTTCACTTCTCCATTCGAAACTATTCGCTTTAAAAAGAAAAGAGAAATAAACACGAGAATCTAACCATCCGAGTGTTGTGCTGACTTCCATTTAATGTCAATTATTTAAGCACAAATTTGAATAACATTTTTGTGCCTTGTTGAGAAATGAATTCCTATCCACGACGTCAGGCCTTAATTCTGCTTCCAATAGATGAACTGATAAGAATAATACTGGTTTCAAACTTTGGCTCAAGGCCAGGAATTTCGGGGGCGGGATTAAGTCAAGTACATCGAGCCCAGTCCATGACTGATAATTATTTTATCGACCCCTGACTACATTCTGCATTCAAATTCCGTCGAGGTCAACATTGCCTTTCCTCTTTTCTAGGTCGATAAAATAAGTACCAGTTGAACACTTGGGTCGAAGTAATTAACTTACCACCTCCCCCGAAATTGCTGGCCTTGTGCCAAAATTTGAAATTAATATTATGAACAAAGGTAGTATATCTTTTATCCCTTCTTTCTTGTAGCAGTCATTAGACAGAGGCCATGCTGGGGCATCACTTTGAAGAATTTTTACTCGAACAAATTCTTTTCAATTCTAGGCACAAGGCCCGACATTTTGGAGGAGGGGGTCAGTTGATTACATCGACCCCAGTACCCAACTGGTACTTAATTTACCGACCCCGAAAGGATAAAAGGCAAAGTCGACCTCGGCAGAATTTCAACTCAGAAAGTAGTGCCGGGTGAAATAGGCTAAGCATTTCACCCAGCATGCTAACGTTTCTGCCTGCTCGCCGTCTTAGCGAACAAATCGACCCCAGTACTTATTTTCTTATAGTCTGGTACATATTCTGTCATTCTCTTTTAGCGAACTGATAAGTTCCGGGGACGTAAACACACCAACACCGGTTGTCATGCATTGGGAGGGCACATACACAGACACAAACGCACACACACACACGCGCATACCCTCGCACACACTCACACACACACACACACACACACACACACACACACACATATAGATATATATGTGTTTATACGATGAGCTTCTTTCTATTTCCGTCTACCAAATCCACTCATAAGGTTTTCGTTGGTCCGAGGCCGTAATAAAAGACACTTACCGAATGTTCCATGCAGTTTGACTGATCCTGGAATTAGATAGTTAGGAAATCATAGCGGCACTTATGTGTAAAATATTATTAGTTCATGTCGGTCGCTCTTAAATCAAAATACGTTGGTCTGAGAAAAAGGACCGGAAATAGTGTGGGGCAGGGGACGATGGATAGAGAGATGAGTGGATCGAAGACGCCTAAGTGAAAGAGATAAGTGACCAACCAACTCCAAGGAGCTGCTTATTATTGGTGTAATAAGACGGTATCGTTTCTCATGGCTAAAGCTCTCAGTATGCGAAACACTGTCAAAAGATTCCTGATAGTAAATTCATGTTATGCTCAGACCCTTCCTTATCCATCCACAATCTCCAGAACTCGCTTCGTTTACCAATTATTCACGTTTACACGTTTATGGTCAACATATATTTTGCAACCTCCCTCTGCCCTTCCAGAAATGAGGATTGTGTTGTTGTTGTTGTTGTTGTTCTTTTTTTTTCTTTTTTCAGATGTTTGCTTATCTTCAATTTTGCAGTTAGTTGTTTATAAGATTTAAGAAGTCGAGTTTGGGGCCTGAAGCATTTAGGGATTGCCGTTTATTTGGTCAATGGGATTAAGATGGATCACCTCCCAGTAAGACAGTAAGGATTTGTTTATGGTTTTAATAGTATGTTATTAACTATTTTCACAAGCTCTTTATATATGTTTGTTAAATATTTCACTCAAAAGTTTAAGATTTTATCATTCCTTGGTGTCTTCCAGGTTCTTTGTATTTTGTAGCGTTTGGGTTACTCTTCGTATTGTTTATAATCTCACACAATTGTTTAAGTTGCAGCGTTTGTTGTTTTGAACAATATCTTCTCGTTACCCATACTTCACAGTACTCTTCGACAACTTTTGCCGTCAGTGGTGTATTGATTTCTATTTTATTTTGATCTAAGTCTCGATAAAATTCTTTTGTGTTAGAGTCGTATTGTTTATTTCGTTCAAAGGATCGTTGTCGCTTCTCATACCAACAGATTCTTTCCGATTTAGCATCTTGTTTCAGGCTTTCATTTTTTCGCACATTTTTTGCTATATTTTATTTCTGTAGAATTTTTCTTTCCTTCTTTTTGCCATTCTTGTGCTTTAATCATTGATTTTGTGAAGGATTGAGCTGTCTTTTATTTCCCATATTTTTCTGTTTCTTACGTTGCTTGCTTGAGCTGTGATATTCCTATACAACTTACTACGGCACTCCGTCGGTTACGACGACGAGGGTTCTAGTTGATGCAATCTGCTCGTGAAATAACGTGCAAGTACACAAACACGTGTACCCTTAACATAGTTCTTGGGGAGATTCAGCGTGACATAAAGTGTGACAAGGTACAATAGAAACAGGAAGAAAGAGTCAGAAAAAGTTGTGATGAAAGAGTACAGCAGGGTTCGCCACAACCCCTGCCGAAGCCACGTGGAGCTTTAGGTGTTTCGCTCTATAATAAACACTCACAACGCCCGGTCTGCGAATCGAAACCGCGATATATGACCGCTGCTCTAACCACTGGACCATTGCACCTCTACGCTATACAAATAGATATGAGGAAATACATACCTTTTCTCTGCCGCTACAATGGCCTCTGTGTATATTATTTCGTTTTACCCAGTGATATTGATTTTCTTGTATGTTTTTTTAAAAAGTCTGCAATTTACATTTATAGTGTCGTTGTTACTTCAATGACAAGGTTACCCCCAGGAAGTACTTCATTGGTTCATAGAAATAGCTACTATCCATTTTAATTAGTTTATTAGTTAAACCTTTAATTTTTCTATCATATTGATGTAATCGATGTTTAAGATTTCCTATTCTTAAATCTTTTACATATTCTTTTTTTATTCCTATTTCTGTATGCTTTCATTGACCAGTATTGTGATTCGTCATTAAGTTAGCACGTTTAATGTATCAGCCTTCCTGGTTAAAGTTCTCAATGTTATATTCTTGTTTGATATTTATATATTTATTTATCTATCTTTATTATTTGAGTTTTCCTCATGTGTTCTTTCTTTTAAAGTGTTCTATTTGAATTTCTAAATTTCATTTTGAATCTCAGAATGTGCTTTTTATTTTTTGTAAATTTTTTGTAGATAAGATAGTCTAATGGAACACAACGTTTTTGTGTAGGGTGTAGCTGAAAACTATACATCAGGTATAAAAGCGTATTCCTCTTGTATCGATTTACGTATTTTTCTGCTTCTCTGCAAGCTTCTAAACACAAAACTTCACCTGTGTCTATGTTTTTTGTTTGTTCTTATTATATAAAGACGGCTAAATTGGTTTGGGGTTGATATCACTCGTGCGCTTCTTACATGTGTACAAGCTATGGCGACTACTGACCGGTAATGAACGTGTGTAATACGTTATATATACGTTAACAAATATTTGTTAGCATAAACTGGAACTGAAGTTTCTCATTAACTGAAATGAAACGTCGTTATCTCAAACAAATTCTGCATTTCGCATATATAACCTTAAAAAAATGCAAGATGCGAAATTTTAAATATGG
This sequence comes from Octopus sinensis, assembly GCF_006345805.1. Taxonomy (NCBI): domain Eukaryota; kingdom Metazoa; phylum Mollusca; class Cephalopoda; order Octopoda; family Octopodidae; genus Octopus; species Octopus sinensis. The sequence continues at coordinate 152,385,038 of NC_042999.1, forward strand.
GTGAGATAGACACAATTATATAGTTTAATATTTCACAAATAACACAAGAATATGTCTACGTGCAATATCTGCCGAAGTATACAATAACACAATAATTTTAGATATATTTTATCGAATTACATTGAATCTAGAACTATAATACAATGTAAACTAAATCATATAGGAAATCAAATAAAGAAAACATACTAAAGTAAATACATTTTTTGTTACTCGTATAGTATGGAATGTAAACGAAGCGCTATATGATGACAAACAGCGTATACATATTAAAATAAATACATTTTTTGTTACACGTATAGTATATAACGTAAACGAAATTATACATGAAAACAACTAAAGGCATTCTTATCAAAATAAAAAACACATTTTTTTTGTTACTCGGGTATAAATGTGTTTTGCGCACGTACACACACACACACAAGATATATATTTCTATAAGGAATATATTTCTGTGTGCATTGGTTGCATTCATTAGCATCGCTATAAAGAATAAGTTAATTTTTTTTACTTTTTGGTATAAATGCTGGTTGATCATACAAACTAGAATCAAAGCATTGCATCAACCGAGACAAAATATCATTATTTCAAAAACGAGGAAAAAACGCATCTATTTATGATTAGTATTTGATAGCAAAATGCTCGCCAGATTTTGTTTTTAAACTCTGAAATGTAAAAGAATTATTGTATAATAATTTCGCAAATACCGCAAGAATGTATTTTTGTGTAAAATTTACCATAGTGCTCAATAGATTTGAATATATTATATGGAATTGAATTAAATCTAGAATTATATATGACATAATGTAAGCTCTTTATATGACATAGCGCAAGCAGTTTAGATACGGGATTATATATGAAAATAAAGCATACTCAAGATGATTCATGTATGTATTTGTATATTTGTTTTTCTCATATGTACATATAAAAATACATGCACACACGTTGCCCTCTTTCAATGGCGTTTAAACGTGTATATGAATATGTATGTATGTATGTATGTATGTATGTATGTATGTATGTATGTATGTATGTATGTATGTATGCATGCATGCATGCATGTATGTATGTATGTATGTATGTATGTATGTATGTATGCATGTACGCATGTATGTATGTATGTATGTATGTATGCATGTATGCATGTATGTATGTATAGATAGATAGATAGATAGATAGATAGATAGATAGATAGATAGATAGATAGATAGATAGATAGATAGATAGAGATAGATAGATATAGATAGATAGATAGATAGATGTTTCCGGGTTCAGTTCCATTGTGTGGCACCTTGGGCAAGTGTCTTCTACTATAGCCTCGGGCCGACCAAAGCCTTTTGAGTGGATTTGGTAGACGGAAACTGAAAGAAGCCCGTCATATATATGTATGTATATATATATATATATATATATATATGTGTGTGTGTGTGTGTGTGTGTGTGTGTGTCTGTGTGTGTGTCTGTGTGTCTGTGTTTGTGTGTCTGTGTTTGTGTGTCTGTGTCTGTCCCCCCAACATCGCTTGACAGTCAATGCTGGTGTGTTTACGTCCCCGTAACTTAGCTGTTCGGCAATGAGACCGATAGAATAAGTACTAGGCTTACAAAGAATAAGTCCTGGGTCGATTTGCTCGACTAAAGACAGTACTCCAGCATGGCCGCAGTCAAATGACTGAAACAAGTAAAAGAGTAAAAGAGTAGATAAATAGATAGATACATACATACATATATGCATGCATGCATACATACATACATACATACATACATACATACATACATACATACATACATACAATACATACATACATACATACATATATAAACGATGTATTTTGTATTGTTGAACTGAAATGACAATATGTACACAAAGCCAAACGTCATGATTCTGCATTGCATTTAACTGAGAAGAGACATTTACGCATCAGTTGTCGTTAAAGCTGCAAAATGCTACCTAAAATGCCTTCTTCGCTGCACAGCTCATTAACAAGTAAATGGCCATACTCACTGTTTAGTCATCTTCCAGAATACATGTATGTCTGAGTCTATTTATGTACAGATGTTTGTGTATATGTATCACCAGCTGTTAATGATCTATTTTTTTTTAATTAATTCTTCATTAAATTAAATTAAAAGAACACATACGTTGTTTACTTGAATTTTCTTTCAGTCTCTCTTAGCAGCACTTTAATCTCACTAACCAACTCTTTTTTTTAAATTCTCTTTCTTTCACTCATTGGTTTTATCCTTCCCTCATAGTTACTTACTTCACCCGTTTCTCTCTCTCTCTCTCTCTCTCTCTCTCTCTCTCTCTCTCTCTCTCTCTCCTCTCTCTCTCTATTTATCTATCTATCTATCTCTAACTATCAATCTATCTATCTCTATCTATCTATCTATCTATCTATCTATCTATCTATCTATCTATCTATCTTCTATCTATCTATCTATCTATCTCTTTCTCAGTTTTTCTCTCCTCTCCCTTCACAAACTCTCTTTGAACACACTTTCCACTTTCTTTCGGTTTTCTCATATTTTTTTCTGTTTAATCTATCAACCTCTATCTATTTGTATTTATTTCCACGTCTATACATCTGTCATTAGCTTAACATCAACGTCAATGTTACGTTACTTGACTGGGTATGACAAACAGCAAATACTCAGCCTATCTATCAGTCAGTCAGTTAGTCACACCCGCTGTTAAATAAGTCACCTTCTGGGATATAAAGACCTCTGTTGTATTATTACTTAACAGTAAATGCTATGTCCCTAGTGTAACGTCAACAGTCGATGTTTGGGTGTTGTACTCTCTACAACTTTGGTTAAACACAGAATGAACATAATTTTGTATAGCTTCATTCAATATCTACATAACTCTAAAGTCTATTTCTGTATCTGCTTCCTCTCCTAGCTATTGTCTGTTTGACATTTCTTCCATTCCTGATATTTTTGTCAGCATTTGAAACTATTCAAAAAATATATATATTATTTCTTCTAACAGTAACCACACATACTAAGCTTTTAAAAGCAATATACATATTCTATTATTTTTTTCTACTCTTCCATTGCATAGTTTATATAATAACGTTCAATTGTTATGTAAAACATGAAAGACTATTTATGTATTTTAAATGTATAATGCTTATTCGTTTCTATGATTAGAAATTCGGATAAAGAAAAAAGAAAGAAAGATGTATAGTTTATTAACTGAAGGCAGTGAGTATTTTATAGCAAACATTTCTTTCTTTTTTCTTTTTTTCTCTTTTCATTTTCTTATTTCTTTTTTCTTTTTTTCTTTTTTCGTGTTTCCGACTCGACTCGAAACGATTTTTCTATTGAAAACTATCTTTTCAAATACATGATACTACATATACACACACGCATATTCTGTGAAGAGGTAGCAGCAGCAGCAGCAGCAGCAGAAGCAGCAGCAGCAGTAGTAGTAGTAGTAGTAGTAGTAGTAGTAGTAGTAGTAGTGGTGGTGGTGGTGGTGGGTGGTGGTGGTGGTGGTGGTGGTGGTAGTAGTAGTAGTAGTAGTAGTAGTAGTAGTAGTGGTGGTGGTGGTGGTGGTAGTAGTGGTAGTAGTGGTAGTAGTAGTAGTTGTAGTAGTAGTATTAGTTATAGTAGTAGTAGTAGTAGTTAGTAGTAGTAGTAGTAGTCTATGGAGTTGACTACGTTTCCATTACTGCAAGTTTCTTCGTGTATTAGCATTCATCAGATTGTATATCAACGAAGAAAAGGTTCCAATGCTAACAAGTTTTTACTTTTACTTTTTATATTTTTTTTTATCTTCAGTCGCACGTGATGGATTGTAGTAAGTTTCCGATTGGTCTTATAATTTACATCCGGTAGAGTACTGCGCTTTTGTTTGGTTTTTTTTTTGTTTTTTTTTGTTTTTGTTTTTTTTTTCACATTTATGCGTTCCGCGGTAGAACTTACATGGTGACATTTCTCAGTTTAAAGTGTCTGCTAGTTTTGTTAGCATGCGTTATTTTTATCTTTTGCTCTCTCTCTCTTTCACACACACACACGCACACGCACACACACACACAAACTCAAGCATAGGTGCGTGTGCTCATATCTGTATGTGTCTGTGTGAGAATGCGTATGTAACTGCATGTATATATATATATATATATATATATATATATATATATATATAATATATATATAAGCAATAATAATTCTCTAAATGAGATATAGACAGTAACTGCTCCATAACATAAGGGACTAAAGCCATCTGAATATGGCTAGGGACAGGGAGGGTGGTGGGGGTGTTACTGTTGCATTTAGCCCCAGGCGAACATCAACGTCGCCAGATAGGCTTGACACCATCACGGTGTCCTTTAACCTGCAAAGGGAGATAATTCCCGGGGAATTATCTCCCTTTGCAGGTTAAAGGACACCGTGATGGTGTCAAGCCTATCTGGCGACGTTGATGTTCGCCTGGGGCTAAATGCAACAGTAACACCCCCACCACACTGCCCTGTCCCTAGCCATATTCAGATGGCTTTAGTCCCTTATGTTATATATATATATATATATATATATATATTATATATTCTATATATATAGTAAATAAAAAAAAGCAAAGAACAAACACAAAACTAACAACGCAAGGACGTAGTACATGTAAAGTATTAGCAGATGCTCAGGGAAGGAAAGAAAAGTGGTTTAACGTTTCGAGTAAAGCTCTTCTTCAGAAACAGAGAGAAGTCCAATAGAAAAGGAAGACGGAGGGAGAAATTCGGCAACGATTCACATCTGGTTCCATTTTGAAATGTATAAATAATTACCGGGGTTGATATATATGGCCAGATAATTGAAGAGATGGCGGCGTGGGTTTCCACCTCGGCATCCAAAACTCGGAGTGTTATCATGGCTACCGAATAATTGTCACATATTACATTTACAGATAAATTCCTCTATTTACATAATATCGAGTTCTCTTTCATTCTTTTGTTGTCTTACACATTTTTATCAATATATATATATATATATATATCTTATACAGTGTTACATAAATATGAATGGCTCTTGGAATCGTGTATTTGAAAAAAATTGGGGCTAATAGACTGCGAGACACCTGTCCAAGAACGTAACACACCATCCACTTTTGGAATATGAAGCCACTACGTTACGATCGTAAGTCTGATATCCAATTCATCACTGCAATGAAGGAATAAAGCATTCGACGATTGTTGGGACCACATTTTTAATTTTCCATAAAATAAGCAAAAAATTAAGCTGTACTAAACGCAGCTCTACTGAATAGAGAAAAATAATTATAGTTATATTGATACCTGCGGCACATTATTTTTAAAATCCTGTTTAATTCTACTAGAAGACGATATACACAAAATGCTATATGCTACAACTAAGAGAAAGTAATGAAAACTCCTACAACTTCTTTTACACTTGCAGTGAAAAGGATTTACTGATAAACGATGTGGTTATATAACTATTTTTTATGTAAATCTCTTCTTTTCTACGACTTAACAAAAATTCACAAAGGCAAAATAACAAGTGAAGCGTGCTTATGCATTAGTGTTCTATCACCAAACTATTTAAAATTAATACCAATATCTAACTCAAAATGTAAAACCAACCTTTTCAGTAATTTAGACATCATATTGAAACCATTTCTGAAACACATTAAAAGTTTTATAACAAATTATCTAGATATGTTCTACCGTCTTCCAAAACTGTTCAATGGAAAACTTTTATTGTGTCTTATGAATAGCTATGGAATAAAAGTGAAACGATTCTGTGTGGAAAATTATACAGAAGAATTACTAGAACGTATAAAAAAGCGAATTAATTATTAAGGGGTTTATACTTATTCTTCAAAATAGCTTTTTCATGTCGACTATTACCCACAAAAATCTGGAACTAAGATGAGCACTAAAATGGTCGCAGTTTATATAAATTTACTTATGAGATCCTTGGAAATTACAATTGGGTGAGAATCGCTATGAAAGTATGGAAATTCCATTAATATATGAGAGAGAAATGGAAAAGATTTCAAAGCGGTTTCTTCATACTTTAGAATACATGCATACAGAAATGAATGGATTTATAATACTATTTAATGAAATAGATAATGCCATTCAGTTCACAATTGAATACAATCAAGAGAAACTGCGATTTTTTTTAGATTTTTAGTATTGAAGGGACAAACGAGCGAAATGAAACATGATGTATTAGAAAGGTAAAGATTCGAAGTAACATCTATTCTTTACCTCATGTCATATGAAACATACAAGAACTCATTTAGCCAGCAGTTTGTGTAGAATTCATTCTGATATTGATTGTATTATAAGACTTCAATAATTGAAAGATATACTCATCTACAAATATTATCCACTATACTTTATCGGTGATACGACATAATGAAATGAGATAATTGAGGAGGATGCCTGGGTACTAAGAAGTGAATCCGTTACTATATCTCTACCTGAAGTGAATCTCAGAAACCATGAAGATTTTTATATTATTCTTCAAAGTGTACTGATGTTGAAAAAGGATGCAAAGGTGAACCTCG
>NC_042999.1:152394068-152426568 GCF_006345805.1 Octopus sinensis
GGTACTTAATTTATCGACCCCGAAAGGATGAAAGGTACAGTCGACATCGGCGGAATTTGACCTCAGAACGTAACGGCAGACGGAATACATACTGCTAAGCATTTCGCCTGGCGTGCTAACGTCTCTGCCAGCTCGCCGCCATTTTCAAAGAAAATATATTCTTTTCTACTCTAGGTACAAGGCCCGAAATTATTTGAAGGGGCGGGGTGCCGTTCGATTAGATCGACCCCAGTACGCAACTGGTACTTAATTTATCGACCCCGAAAGGATGAAAGCCAAAGTCGACCTCGATGGAATTTGAACTCAGAACGTAACGGCAGATGAGATACCACTAAGCATTTCGCCCTGCGTGCTAACGTTTCTGCCAGCTCGACGCCTTTTTTAAAAAAATGTATTCACTGATTCCTAATAATGCTCTTCAACAACAGAACCAACAACCAAAAAGTGTATGTATTTGCAAGAATGCGGAGAAAATTATAAGCGTCAAACCGTAAGAACATTAAGAAAACGTCAGATTTACAAAAGCTTAAGTGACATATTCATAACATCAAATTCACTGGTAACAAAGGGCCAACAAAGACCCTGAGCAATGTGCCTTCTTCAGACCTAGCTAATGAAAATATATATATATACTGTCTTTTAATAAGACATGATATATATGTACAGTCTTTTAATAAGTATGATACGAAACAGATGTGCCTGCTATTTCTTGCAGAGTGACAGACCACGTAGAAGCTTACTCCTTGGCAAATGATATAAAATATTGTGTACAGCTGTCGTAGGGCTATAAAATCTTACAAATTTCATTAACCTTGATTAATTACTTTTTCTTCTCAATAGTTCAGCTTCTTTAGAGATCATATGTTTCAAAAAAGGTGACATATTTCATTTAAGTTTTATTCTACCTACACACAAAACGCTTTATTATTGTTATTGTTGTTGTTGTTATTTTACTGATATTATTTTTGTTTATCAGATAATTAATCATCTGTTTACAATATTTTTATCGGAGAAATATAATTAAACGCACAAAACACACGCATACAGAGACACATGAAATGTCTGTGTTTAGCTATGTATAATATATTAATACACTGTATTATATATATATATATATATATATATATATATATTATATATATATATATATATATATATTATATATATATATAAATATATATATATATATATATATATATAATATATGTATGTATATATAAATAAAATATATATATATATATATAGAAACATATATATACTATATATGCATATATATATGGATATATTTATGTACATACATACGTATTGTATGCGTACATTATCTGCACATGTATGTGCCTAAGAGCGTGTTTATGGTATTTGTGTATTCTTAGAAGATTCATTTAACGACACCAACTTATCGTTTTAAACATTTAAGTAATGACACCATTAGCAACAATAATTATAATAATAATAACTTATGATACCCACCATGGGAGTGATATCTATGAATTTTTATCATTTCAACATAATTTTACTCTACTTTGAACTGACAAATATTCGTGCATTATTTTTTTTTCTTTCTTTACAGATTCATATAAGCTACGCAAACATATCTAACAGGAACAAATTAACATAAATTGCACACACACATACAAATATAGTAGACTCCTATATGCATGCACATCTAATATACTAGGGGAAGAGGTAAGTTAGCTTAACCCTTTAATATTCAGATTACTTCGATAAATATAGAGCTTATTTATTCATGTTGTTTTGAATTATCTTGTAGCTTCGAAGTTTCGATGCTGCGACTGTTTATTTTTAGAATGATATTCTAAGAGAAGAGTGAGAGTCTGGATTTGGTCGGTGTGAACATAAAACAGGCAGGATATTTGAGCTGGATATGGTCGGTTTGAATGCTAAAGGGTTACGGCAGGTTTCTTTCACTAAAACATCTTACTTCTATTGAGGGAACTGTCAGAGACTGGAGTTTATAAAATATCACAGCATCCATAGAAACAGCAACAGCAGCAGCAGCAGCCGATCAAGAATTTGGACCTGGTGATCTCCATTTCCAGTGACTTCGAGGGCCACCTCCCAGTGGTGTCGGGCGTCAACGAAGAGCCCTCGACTACAACAAGACGACCAAAGTTTTTTTTTTCAAGGTCTGAGGTCTCCCACCCCTAAGCCCTAGACCACCATCTAATACTCCTTACCCGTCTTGTTGCTTAACAACAACAACAACAACAACAGCAACAGCAACAGCAGCAGATATAGCTGAAGAATCTCGTGGAGATTCGATCGTTTCTATTATTTCTATTTTAGCGTGGAAAAATCTGGCAGAAGCATCAGAGTGCCATAAAAATGTCTTGCGATGTTTCCTCCGACTCTATACTTTCTGAATTCAAATCTGGCCGAAATCAACCTTTTCTTTCATTCTTTCGGGTGTCGATAAATAAAGACTGGATATACCTAACAGAGAGAAATGTAATGGGATCATAGGTACAAATAGAGGACTATTACAAAGTAAAATACTGGGTCTAAACAAAAGCAGATTGGATCAGATGAGGATTTTACCGAAAATGATACAAAACTGGCCATAACGTTTCTCATTTCTTGACGTAGGTCATTTAAATTGCATATATTGATAGAGTAAGTCTTTCTTTATAGTAACTTTTTTTCTTGATCTACTTTACGGCGGGCAATTGATAGATTCCAAGCAGTAGCAATCAGCTGACACAGTTCTTTACGAAGGAAGGATGCAAGTGTTACAAGGCCGGCCCTTTGAAATACAGGTACAACTCATTTTTGCCAGCTGAGTTGACTGGAGCAACGTGAAATAAAGTGTCTTGCTCAATGACACAACGCGTCGCCGGTAATTGAACTCACGACCTTACAATCGTGAGCCGAATGCCCTAACCACTAAGCTACGCGCTTTCACTATACATATATATATATACGACGGGATATTTTTCTACCAAATCCACTCACAAGGCTCCGGTCGGCCCAAGGCTATAGTGGAAGACACTTGCTCAAGGTGCCACACAGTGGGACTGAACCCGGAACCATGTGGTTGGGAAGCAAGCTTCTTACCATACAGTCGCACCTAACAGAAGTCTGCTCTAATCTGATGGACATGTTCAAGCCAATGAAGACACATATTTCTGACCTGGAGGATGAAACCAAGACATAGCATTACGATTCAAAATTAAACTTTTTTTATGGAGTGGCGTTTCACCTCTTCTTACAGAGCTTAGGAGTGCACAAGAGCCAGTGAACGGCATCGGAAAGCACGGCAACTGTTTAGGGAAACGAGAAGGGTTTTGGGGGATTGTGCTTGTACCTTGAACGGCGAGTGGTACGTTGAGTTCTTCAAAACTCTTACAGAAGCCATAATGAGAAAGTGATCGATCAAGAATCTGGAAACGATTCACATTCGCTATGATAAAGCGTGACCACACACAGTTTTGGCCACTAATCAGTTAACAGGCAAATTAGGCTAGTCAGTGGTCCTCCATTCACCGGCTATTTCTGATTTCCACATGTTAATTGCAATAAAGGACAGTGTTCGGGGACAACAATTTGACGGTACAAATGAGGTGAAAGAAACTGAAGAATTATGTAGTAGAGTATACAAACGGATGTTTACAAAAAAGATTCGTGAGTTTGGTTTAATGATAGCAGAAATACAGCGCATGTAATGGAAGCTGTGTTGAGTAACAACTTTTGTGCAGAAGAAGAATTACCAAAAGTTATTCTACTAGCATGTACATTTTGAGCGACCTATTTCACTCAGTTAATAAAAACGTTATACCTACCTTTGCATTACTTTCATGTAAGGGACTGGAAATAATGGCAACTGTTTAGGGAAACGAGAAGGGTCTTTGGGGATTGCGCTTGTACCTTGAACAGCGAGTGGTACGTTGAGTCCTTCAAAATTCTTACAGAAGGCATAAGGAGGAAGCGAGCGATCAAGAATCTGAAAACGATTTACATTCGCTATGATAAAGCGTGGGTTTATTACTTAAAATTTAAATCGACCACCATTTTCTTAACCATTACAAAGATCTTTAAATTTCAAATCACGCCAAGATTTATCTGATCTTCGTAATGAGTAAGAGAAAACAAATAAATATGTATGCTTTATACATATTCTTTGGTCTTCGCAATTTAATATATAAAACCGTAAAGTGCAAACTTGAAGAAAATTAACGACACAGACGACGCAAAGTAAAGATAAAGACAACACACCAAAGGAAGTTATAGAAAACAAACAAAAAAATAAGATCAAAACAATACAAAAAAAATGATAAAACACTAAAGAAAACATAGACTAGAAGACTTATTAGTCTTCAGTAAACCTGTAGGACTGGACAGAGAAGACGCGAAGCAACATGAAAGTTAACAATAACTCAAATGTTCGGAACAAAAGACAGAAACAGGCTTGATATTAACAGTACAAGATCAATGCCTAGCCGCAAATATATTACTAGAATGAAATGGAGGAAAAGAGGAGGGTAATATCTGTACTTTATCAACTGCAGACGAAGCAGTCAATGGAAAGAAGGAATCGACAGCACCATTTCCTGTTGAGCAAGTTCTCATTTAGACAGATATTATATGTTATATATATATGTATATATGTATGTGTATATATATATATATATATATATATAATATATATAATATATATATATATATATATATATATATATATACTATTATGTATATATTATATATATATATATATATATATGTTATTATATACACACACATACATATGTGCATACGTATATATACATGTGTATATATTAAATATATACATATATACATTTGCAAACATATAATATATATATGTACATATATATATATATATACGTATGCGTATTTTTCCTACTAAAATCGGTATGTGTGTGTTGACGCATATGTATGTGTGTTCACATGTATGTATGTTATATATATATATATATATATATATATATATATATCTATATATATGTGTGTATATTATATGTATTATATATATATGTATATATAATATATATATATACCATATATATACACAACACTCACACATATATATGCATATATATAGATACATATATATATATATATATATATATATTATATATATTATATGTTAATAAACTAGAACATATGATATATATAAACATATATGTACGTACCTACCTCTACATGTACATATACACGCATATATGTGTACAGGACACCAAAAAGACGTCGAGCACATAGAGAGACGAAACACATAGACACAAACCAAGGAACAAGACAAGCAAAAAAAAGAGAGATACAGGACAATAAGCACAACGAAAAAATCCCCTTCTTCAGTCGCTAAGGTTTCATCTACTAAACGTTTCGAAGGATAAAGCGAGACGTTTACTTCGAAGAAAACTTCCTTCCCGCGAAAAGCAAATCAATTAAAATTCTGAGATCTTTTCGCAGAGGGGTAAAAAAAAAAAGGCAAGACGGTAACGACAGTACAAACACTATAAACAGTAAAAAATATATATATAAACAGTGGAAAAATAAAAATATAACAGTGAGAGACAGGACAAGGAGAACAAGATAAGAAGGGCTGTTAACGCCAAACGAAAAAAGTATTGAAAACGCTGGATTATCGTGGACGACGAGAGAGAGAAAATGTGTCGACCAGTAGCCTTAGAAGGCGGGCGAGAAAAGACAGGATAGCAGTTACGACGGAAGTATCGTCGCAGATGGACGACGGGAATGGGGGAGGAGGAGCAAGAGGAAGAGAGAGAAGAAGGGGAATGGTGCGAGGAGACCATGAAGAATGGTGAAAGGGAGAGAGAGAATGAAGGAATGAGAGAGAGAGGAAGAGACAAGTAAGTGAGGGAAAAAAAGACGAAAAAGGGATGGGAGAGAAAGAAAGAAAGATGCAGAGTCGCGTGAGAGTTAATATCAAGGCTATATATATATATATATATTGATATTAACAGGTAGGTACAATTAGTACGATAAACGAAAAATTTATTGCTAAAATAAGAGTAAAGACTCTTAATTGTAAGAAGAGCGTTATATATACAGTGACAGGGGGGTAACAGCCCTATGACCGTCTCCAGACTAGACTAGTTTCGCGTATCTCGTAGCATTTCACTAAATCTGCCATAAATTTTTATGGTAACATGTATATATATTATCGGATGGATTTAGCCAAAATATCGACCGATTCAGTAGTCACTATTGACGATACTGACAAAACAGGTGAAACTTTTCTATTCTAGGGATTCTAGAGACGGTCGTAGGGCGGTCATCTCCCCGGTCAGTGTATATATCTACTTATAGCATTGTCTTTAACTCTTATTTTTAGCAATATAGGTGCTCCGGCACCCTCAGTCACATTTAGTAACGATATATATATATATATATATAATATATATATATATATATATACATATATATATACCACACTCACACATATATATGCATATATATAGATACATATATATATATCTATATATAGATATATATATTATATGTTAATAATAGAACATATGCAATATATATAAACATATATGTACGTACCTACCTCTACATGTACATATACACGCATATATGTGTACAGGACACCAAAAAGACGTCGAGCACATAGAGAGACGAAACACATAGACACAAACCAAGGAACAAGACAAGCAAAAAAGAGGAGATACAGGACAATAAGCACAACGAAAAATCCCCTTCTTCAGTCGCTAAGGTTTCATCTACAAACGTTCGAAGGATAAAAGCGAGACGTTACTTCGAAGAAAACTTCTTCCCGCGAAAAGCAAATCAATTAAAATTGAGATCTTTTCGCAGAGGGGTAAAAAAAAAAAGGCAAGACGGTAACGACAGTACAAACATATAAACAGTAAAAAATATAATAAAACAGTGGAAAAATAAAAATATAACAGTGAGAGACAGGACAGGAGAACAAGATAAGAAGGGCTGTTAACGCCAAACGAAAAAAGTATTGAAAACGCTGGATTATCGTGGACGACGAGAGAGAAAATGTGTCGACCAGAGCCTTCGAAGGCGGGCGAAAAAGACAGGAAGCAGTTACGACGGAAGTATCGTCGCAGATGGACGACGGGAATGGGGGAGGAGGAGCAAGAGGAAGAGGAAGAGAGAGAAGAAGGGGAATGGTGCGAGGAGACCATGAAGAATGGTGAAAGGAGAGAGAGAGAATGAATGAAGGAATGAGAGAGAGGAAGAGACAAGTAGAGTGAGGGAAAAAAAGACGAAAAAGCGGAAATGGAGAGAAAGAAAGAAAGATGCAGAGGTCGCGTGAGAGTTAATATCAAGGCTATATATATATATATATATGATATTAACAGGTAGGTACAATAGTACGATAAACGAAAACTTTTATTGCTAAAATAAGAGTAAAAGACTCTTAATGTTGTAAGAAGAGCGTTATATATACAGTGACAGGGGAGGTAACAGCCCTATGACCGTCTCCAGACTAGACTAGTTTCGCGTATCTCGTAGCATTTCACTAAATCTGCCATAAATTTTTATGGTAACATTTATATATTATCGGATGGATTTAGCCAAAATATCGACCGATTCAGTAGTCACTATTGACGATACTGACAAAACAGGTGAAACTTTTCTATTCTAGGGATCTAGAGACGGTCGTAGGGCGGTCATCTCCCCGGTCAGTGTATATATCTACTTATAGCATTGTCTTTAACTCTTATTTTTAGCAATATAGGTGCTCCGGCACCCTCAGTCACATTAGTAACGATATATATATATATATAATTATATATATATATAATATATATATATTATATGTGTATGTGTGTGTGTTGGGTGTGTGTGTGTGTGTACTGGAAAATTTCAGAAACTTAGTATTTTATTATCTTACTGGTTTCAGTCATTGAACTGCGACCATGCTGGAGAACGCACAGAATTTGAACTGAAAAACTATGTAAGGTGTATATGCCAATGTCATAGCTATATTACTTTCGTACATCCCTGCCTAGATTGATAAAACGATCGAATTAAGATGAAATATGCCATACAACGCTCGAATAAAAAACGTTCGAAAAAACCGCACAGAACTACAATTCACCTGGTACGTATCTCGGAAAGGTTTGATAGCCAGTGGTTTTAATATGGCCAAACTGTAGTGCATATCCTTAAAAGCAATGCCTCAGATGCAGTACTATCAAGGAAGGCAACGACATTAAATTGTATCCATAATCCCCGATTTGCAAGCCCTCATGCGATCCAAACAGCTTTTGTCGACGCCCAGAATTGTTCTTTGGCCAGCCATAGTCACTCACAACGTCCAATAAACCTCAGTAGACTGCAAAAGGTTGACTTTCAACCAACCAAATGGTCCAACAGGTAAAAACAGTGAGCACCTAGCTGCTTTACAGATTCCAAGGGCCCGACCTCGGTGTGCGTTTGACCCAGGATTGCAGAAAGACTTCTCGCATGAATGTAACAACACCTCTCCAACGGTTCGTCGTCGACATTGTCTTGTAGGAAACTGCGATTCGATGAGTCTGCTTCACTGCTAATAATAATAATAATAATAATAAGCCTTTATACTATAAGCACAAGGCCTGAGATGTTAGGGGAAGGAGCTAGACGATTAAATCGATCCCAGTTCACAATTGGTAATTATTTCATAGACCTGAAAGAATTAAAGGCGAGGTTGGCCTCGGCGGGATTTGAACTCAGAACATAATGACGGACGAAATGCTGCTAATATTTTGTCCGGCGAGCTAATGATTCTGCCAGCTCGCTGCCTTAATATTAATATCATTAATAATAATAATAATGATAATAATAATTCTGCTCAATACCACAGATTTGCTTGTCAGTTGTTTGACCTTAACCAGTTGAGCATGTCCCTTAGTGGCTGACGATATGTGCATTCTGATCACGAGCAGAAGTAGTGGGGGAGCATCATAGCCAGTGTTGAGAGGGATTCTTTGGGGTTTGAATAGTTCACCTCTGGAAACATGGGTGGTTCTTTCAACATCCTTAAACAACCCTTATTCAGGGACCATTTGAGCGGGATGGGCTACTGAACCTGAAGAAAATTCTAACTGGGCCCCACCTGCAAGGTCATGTGCTGTTTATCTTGATATAAGATCACCATGTCGCGCACATATGGTTGTGATGCATGTGCCTGGTGTACCTTTATCAGACGGGTAGTCATGATGGGTATATTGGGCTTCGTATATTTTACCCCAGTGTCACTTTGATGGCATGAACTGCTCTCTCACTCAATAATAATAATAATAATAATAATAATAATAATAATAATAATAACAATAATAACAATAATAACAACAACAACAACAATACCAACAACAGTGATGATGACTTTAATGACGACGATGAGGAGGGTGATAACTATCACGAGGTCGGCGATGATGATGAGGATGATGACGATGACGACGACAACAACGACGACGACGACGATGATGGTGATGATGATTTCATTTGCTACAAGAGTATCAAATTGGGAGAATACCCAAAAATAGGCGTGTTTTACACGGAGACATTGGAACAAATTAAATAAAAATTGAGTCAATTGACCCCATAAACTTGATTATTTTATTTAATCAACTCAGCAATGATAAAAAAGAAAAAAAAACACAGAGTCGATCTTGACGGGAGTTTGAACTCATAACAAAATATTACCTCTACATCGTCAAGCCGATGTGGTTTAGAATTACATTGCTAACCAATAATTTGTTTCTCACTACATTGAAATCTTACATGGAACGTAGCTCGGACGGAAGGAGAACAGCGATTTACTATTCTTTACTAAACCGTCCATCACTCTCTGGGAACGAAATTCTTATAGGTGAATTGGTAGTAAGGAAATGAAATACTATATATTTCAGAGGATAGAATTTGGAGAATCATTATTTCAGAATACAGAGAAAAGTATTGGCAAATCGACAGAGCAGTTCTGCAATTCAATCATGAAGAATTGGGTGGTTAATTAAAAGTGCATTGTTGAAAGTGTGAGAGCGAGGAATAGCAAATGCGCTGCCTTTAAACAGAAACATGCTAAGCATGGTATGGCTTTGAAAGTCTTAACAAAAGGCAGAGTTTACAATAAGATTGGCAACTTATACTGGAATTCCATCGAGATAGTGAAAAACTATAAGGATAGCTCAAACGTCAGAGGTGATACACTATGCAATCAATAAAAGACTGGAATATTTACGAATGTTTACTTTCTTATCGTGTAGACTAGCAGAGTCAAATGGATTGGATAACTGCACGTGACCTCGTATCGCGAAAATTTGGCATACACGGTTGCCTACTGCATTATATTCTCCGAACAGGCGTTTAAATCTATTTGCGGCATTTTACACAGTTGAGAAATAGATGGCACTGGTAAATATGGAAGAGTTAAATTCTGATAGAGTTGCGTCCTAGACAACGGTGCAGACATTGGGTCTCTCAGTGTCTCTCGTATGATGAAAGTAACATTTTATCAACCTTATGCGTCATTGATACTTGTGAATAAATTCATTGCTATGAATATAATGTGCGCGTGTGTAAGCATGTTTGCAAGTGTGTGCGTGCAAGTACGTGTGACTATGCGAGCGCGCATGTGCGTGTGTGTGTATAAATGTGGGTGTATATTAATATATTTGAATATTAATACATATTGCGAGTGTTTACGCTTAGAAATGCGGCGGGGGTAGAAGGACGCCCAATACATATACACACATACACAAACATGAAAATACAAACACGTGTGTATGTCCATATTTATTTATATACATACATATACGCGTGTTAATAAATGTATACAGATAAATATATATATATAGATATATTAATTCTTAATAGTAAATATAAGTATTAATTAAAGCATTATATACCCTACTGGAAATTTTGGTTGTAACCTGATTGATTTGGAAATTTGTATTCCCAAATTATTTATATATATAGATATATAGATATATATTTATATATTTATTTATATATATATACATATATGTTTATGTATGTATGTATGTACGTATGTATGTATAGGCGCAAGCATGGCTGTGTGATAAGAATTATCATGGCATTTTCGGCAAGCCTTATGAGTGGATTTGGTATACGAAAACTGAAAAAAACATGTCGTATATATATATGTGTGTGTGTGTGTGTGTATTTGTAAGTCTGTCTTTGTCGCCCCGCCCCACAATGACTTGACAACCGATTGTGGTGCATCTACTCCCCCGTAACTTAAACGGTTCAGCAAAGACACCAATAGAATAAGTACTAGGCTTACAAAGAATAAGTCCTGGGGTCGATTTGTTTGGCAAAAGTGACGCTCCAGCATGGCCGCAGTCAAATCACTGAAACAAGTAAAAGAATAAAAGAATATACATTCATATATATATATATATATATATATATATTTCAATTGGTGAATGAATTATCCTATGTTTATCGTCAGCATGGAAAATTCGTTGAACCGATACCAGGGTAGCAAATTCGCGTCAGAAACACGGTTGAAGCGACCTGTCCAAGGGTAGAAACTCCGGGTTCATTTGCAGAAATTTGTGTGTTATATATGAATAAATGAAAGAATGGAGTCGAATGAAGATGTTAACAAAATTCCTTTACTCTCGACATACGTTTCGAAGACCACATGGTTTCATTCCAAAGGAATAAAGGGTGTATGATGCAATCTTCTCATCAGGAAAGAAAGGGAGCCTCTCTCGGCAACAAGACAAACAAAAATTTCGATGACTGCCTACATGGTAAACAAAACGACAATAAGTGATTTTTAAAAAAAACCGTTAGAAGAATTGACGTCAAAGTTAGATAGTAGGAAGAGAAGGGTTAAAGAAATGATAGG
This sequence comes from Octopus sinensis, assembly GCF_006345805.1. Lineage (NCBI taxonomy): Eukaryota > Metazoa > Mollusca > Cephalopoda > Octopoda > Octopodidae > Octopus > Octopus sinensis. The sequence goes on from NC_042999.1 coordinate 152,405,908, forward strand.
TAGGGAACCAGTGGAAAGGGAGGGGTATGTTGATTAAGAATGTTCAAAGGCTTAGGAAAGAATTTCATATTGAAGTGGAGTGTATGTTAAGCTAATTGTTCAAAGCACGATGCCTATCGTAATCATTTGTAAGAGTAAAAAGTATGTTTCTGCCAGTGCTTACATTTATAGGATTTCTATATGAGTGTGTTTACAAGGGGAACCTTAGAGAAGAGGATATGGAAGAGCTCAGAGTTGCACATGTTACAAAATCTCCTACCCTTATCAAAAGGAAAGGATACAGACAGAATGAACCAATCTAACTTGAAATCTATATTATTGTCTTTAAGACGCCAAACTAATTTACTTAGCCCTGTACTATGTCGTTTTTTACTATCCCTGAATGTTGAATAGTGGTTTGAAATTCTCTTGGATAACTGCGCTAATAATAATAGTAACAACAATCATAGCAATAAAAACTTCGTTTCGATCTCGGAGGACAATCCCAACAGAATTAGATTTTTGTCTAGTAATTTTAAGATCGAGAATTCTATTTACCAGTGTAGAATCTACTCTGGTACCGATGTCTTCTTCTATATAGGAGTGTCCTCTTTCCAGTTACTATTATTATTAGCGCAGTTATCCAAGAGAATTTCAAACCACTATTCAACATTCAGGGATAGTAAAAGACGACATAGTACAGGGCTAAGGAAATTAGTTTGGCGTCTTAAAGACAATATATATATATATATGTGTGTGTGTGTGTGTGAGTGTGTGTAGTGGCTAGCAATCTATCAGGGCGAATGTATATATACGACGGGCTTCTTTCGTCAGCCCGAGTCTATAGTAGAAAACACTTGCCCAAGGTGCCATGTAGTGGGACTGAACTCGGAACCATGTGCTTGGAAAGCAAGCTTCTTACTACACAGCCGCACCTCTGTTTTAGAACAAGACAATTTTATACAAGGAAAATATATTTGTCATTTCTAGCAGCTCCTGCGACCATGCATATGCTCTCCTCTTTAACTCATAAAGTGCTTTGAGGTGTTTGCCTTATCTAAATAAGATTTTGAACTGATTCACCGAAATCTTTTAAACACATCTTCTGATTGGACAGAAGGTCAACTGATCCTGATGATGAGGCCAGGTGGTGATGTGTACGTCACTGTACTACGGGTGTTTGTGTAAACAAGTTCGTATGGAATGGAAAACAACGTGACCTTCAGTTGGATTATAACTTCACAACTGAGAGGAAAATGAGACTACCAAATACTGTAAGACATATTAGCTTAGGCTACGATCATTTCAGATGCTCTGTAAACACTGAATGTATTGTCAGTATGTGTGTATTGGGTATATATATGTGTGTATATGCGTGTGTGTGTATGATATATATATATATATATATGTACATATGAGTGTGTGTGGATGTTATATATACTTCCATATATATATATATATATATATTGTGTGTCAGTGTCTATGTGTGTGTGTCTGTGTGTGTGTCTGTGTGTGTGTCTGTGTGTGTGTCTGTGTGTGTGTGTGAGTGTGTATAATGTATGTATATATATAGAGAGAGATTTATATATGTCTGCATGTACATGTTTGCACATATTCATGTGTGTGTGTGTGTTTGTATGTACATGTATTTGTGTACGTGTTTATAATATATGTACATATATACAAATGTTATATATATATAAACATAAATATGTATATCTCTATATATTTTATACATATTTTTTATACATATAAATATATATATATACAGTGTGTATATATATATAAATATGTATATATAAATATATATATACAGTGTATATATAAATATATATATATGAAAAGACTCCGCCGGTTACGACGACGAGGGTCCCAGCTGATACGATCAACGGAACAGCTTGCTCGTGAAATTAACGTGCAAATGGCTGAGCATTCCACAGACACGTGTACCCTTAACGTAGTTCTCGGGGATAATCAGCGTGACACAGAGAGTGACAAGGCTGACCCTTTGAAATACAAGTACAACTCATTTTTGCCAGCTGAGTGGACTGGAGCAACGTGAAATAAAGTGTCTTGCTCAAGGACACAACGTGTCGCCGGGAATCGAACTCACAACCTTACGATCATGAGCCGAATGCCCTAACCACTAAGCCACGCGCCCTCACCAGTGAATATATACATATATATACATATACCTATGTACACATATATATATATATACAGTATATATATACATATATATATACATACATATATACACATATGCATATGTACACATGGCTTCACTTCTCTAAACTTCGAAGTCACTGTCAACAATATTTTTGTGTAAGAATAAACTATTACTCTAAAACACCTATAGAGTAACCCATCAGATTAAAGTAGAACTCTTTTTATTATAACTAAAGATATAAAAAACAGCATTAGCATAAATATGCATGTACATATATTGAAAGCACGACTATGTTTTGATTTACAGATAACCGGGAACCGTTGATAAAAATTAACATTGGGAACTTATTTTTCCAAACGAACTTCAAAGGAAAGCTCTGACTTGGAGATGTGAAATAAAATCTAATAAAATCTGTTTTTAATGACTAAATTAGGACATGACCGTGTTTTCAACATATCGAGTCTAAAGAAAAGTTGTTCACATATATCCATCCATACATACATATATGTATGCATGCATTCATACATGCATACATACATATATACATACATACATACATACATACATATATACATACATACATACATATATACATACATACATACATACATATATACATATATACATACATACATACATACATACATACATACATACATACATACATACATACATACATACATACAAATATACACACACACGTACGTACGGACATACATCATACATACATGCATATATGCATGCATGTGCATATATATAAATATATGTGCATGCATACAGGTATGTATGTGTATATATATTAATATATATATATATATATATATAAATGTATATATAGATACATACATACAACACTCACATATATACGTATGTATGTTTATTCTTTTATTCTGTTATTCTTCTATTTATTTCAGTCATTTGACTGCGACCATGTTGGAGCACGTATGTGTTTATATAAATTTTGCCTATATATGGGCAAATTTTATTCACAGACACACAGATAGATAGAGAGAGGGGAGTGAGGGGGAGAGAAGAGGAGAGAGAGAGAGAGAGAGAAATTCCTATCTGATTGGGTTATTGTCGTAATTTTACATAATAGAAACACACACACAAATGTGTTTGTTTTTGTATGCGTGTGTATTGTATGTGTGTATTAGTGTGTGTGTGTGTGTGTGTACTTCCATGTATGTCTGTATTATCCCACTTGCAAATAAACTTTCAGAAACTCTCATTTCTCTACACTTCGTCTGTAACTCTATTCTTGTAAACATGTTGACATTTAGTGTTGTTATAGACCGGAAGTAATTATAATTAGTTCGTTTAGTCATTTACTGCAGCCATCATTATTAACTCTGTATGAACAGTAGCGCTCGCGTTCGTTTCTGTGTATATATGCATGTGCGTATACGCATTCAAACGTTTTTTGGGGTTTTTTTTGTGTACGTCTATGAATGAACATGTGTCTATATATGTATATGTGTATATGTATGTGTGTATATGTATGTGTGTATATGTATATGTGCGTATGTATGTGTGTGTACATGTGTGTGTGTTGACATATATACTGATATTTACAAACAAGCAATTATAAACAGATGTGTTTAATAAATTACTAAACGACTCGAATATTATAAAAATAATAATTTTATAATTGTTACCGGTGGAGGGGGTAAAAATTTATCATTCAACGCTGTGACTATGCTGATTGCCCTAGCTTGAAACTAACATAACTCTAAAACATATCAAATTATAACATGATATTTATAATTGGTAATTTTCTTTCTGCCATAGAACTCATGGCTTTGTTTTAATTAGATTTTATCACAATTTTACGTTGCTATGAGACCTGACACACCTTGGATTACTGTTTAATTGTTTGAGTTTTGAGGTCTGCTGAAATTCTATTTCAGAAAAAAAAATATATTCATTATTACTTGTCGCTTTTTCTTTTTTTTTTTTTAAGCTAGCAGATATTTATTTAACATTGGAAAATAACAGAAAATATTCTCGATCTGTCTATTTTTATTCACTTAGGAACTAACAAATACAGCCTAACCAAATTGTTCCTTTGTCCCTGGAGTCGGTTATATTTTCGCAGTAAACATGTGAATTTTCTTTTGTTTTGATATGGTTCTGTGTACACAGGTGTAGTGGTATCGCTAACTGACTAGTAACCGAGCCGAGAGCTGCTGATTCGGTTATCCCTTCACTGATTGTCACGTGCCTGTTTAATCTACCTAAATATACGTAGCTAACATGTCATAGATACCGCTTGCCGCTGTAAGTAGGTGGATTACCGCATAATTAACGAGTGCTTCGTTTGTCTTCAGTCTGAATTCAGATATTCTAATGGCCATGGAAACGGTAAAGAGGAGCCCCTCCGGTACTTATTTTCATGCCAGTATTTCTAATCGCTTCAGTTAGCCTTCGTTATGTACCTCGGCTTTTGGTTCTAATTACACCAGTATTTACTCTTTTACTTCAGGAACATAACAAGCAGCCGGTCCGGGAATCGAACTCATGATCTATGATCGTGAGTACAATACCCTAACCACTAGGCCACGCGCCTCCACATACGAATATATTCTTTTATTTTTTAACTTGTTTCAGTCATTTGACTGCGGCCATGCTGGAGTACCGTCTTTAGTCGAACAAATCGATCCTATGATTTATTCTTTGTAAGCTTAGTACTTATTCTGTCGGTCCCTTTTGCCGAACCGCTAAGTTACGGTTGTCAAGTGATGGCGGGGAACAAACACAGAGGCATGAAGGGGATGTTCTTTATGTTGCCTGTCTCGTCTCTCTATTTGTTTCTTTCGTTGTTCGATAAAAAATTCGTTTTCTATGTTTTTGTTTTTTATGTTCTCGTTTTATATTTTGTTCACGTTTTTTGACGTCCTGTACCCATATATGCATGTATTTATATATATGTAGGTATGTACATATATGTGTGTATATATACATATATATATATATACATACATACATATATATATATATATATATTATATATATATATATATATATATATATATATATATTCCCCCCATATATATATATATGGGGGGGGGGAGAATTCACGAAAAAATAAGACGAAGACAGGTGATATAGAAAACAAACAGATGTATTAGTATAACGCTCGAGAATCATTATTTATATTATTATTATATGATCGAACGCCACGCATCCATTTCAAAGTAAGTTTTATCTTGATAATTCTGATGTGCACTCTACAACTATCTCTATTCTATCACCCTCCCTTGTTCTTCTTCCTTTCTGTTTTCTCTCCCACCCTTTCTCTAATTCTTCTCCTCTCCCCTTCACCGTTCCCTCTCTCTCCTTCACTCTTCCTCCTTGACTCTCTCGTTGCTCACACGTGACCAACGGCTATCTATCTTTCTTCCACTTCTTAAAGACTAGACGTGCTTTTGCCTGTCTCTTCTCAAAGCTCGTTTCTCCAGCGTTCACATTTCACCTCGTTATGGCTTAACAGCCCTTACCGTTTGTTTTTACTGTTTTGTTCTCACTGTTTTTGACACCACTTTAACCCTCGGCAAATCCCAATTTTTTAAAAGTTTGCTTTGCGGGAACGACTGCTTTAACGAAGTCGCATCTTGCCCCTACATTCGTAGCGCGGAGTAGATAAAACAGGAGACGACTGATGAAGGGAATTTCTTTATGTTGCCTGTCTCGTCTCTCTATTTGTTTCTTTCGTTGTTCGAAAGAAATTTTCGTTTTCCATGTTTTTTTATGTTCTCGCTTCTCATTTTCACGTTTTTTGACGTCCTGTACCCATATATGCATGCATATATACATATATATGTAGGTATGTACATATATGTATGTATATATGCATATATATATATATATAATATATATATATATATATATATATATATATATATATATACGATGGGCTTCTTTCAGTTTCTGTCCACCAAGTCCACTCGCAAGGCTTTGGCCAGCCCGAGACTATAGTAGAAGACACTCGCTCAAGGTGCAATGGGATTGAACCCGGAACGATGTGGTTGGGAAGCAAGCTTCTTACCACACAGCAACGCCTGCGCCTATGGAGACAAATTTAATTTATTTACTGATTGTGATAAGTGACATATCCATTCTTTAATTTGCTTAGTCAAAGGAGAATAGCAATGTCGGTTTCCAGGGTCTCTGAGACTGGTTAAAGAAATGCTGTCGGGTATGATTTAGCACCAGCCTTGCGATATTTCTTCAAACTCGTTACGTTTTGCGTTCAAATGCAGTCGAGGTGGACTTAGCTTTCATCCTTTCGTAATCGATAAAATAAGTACCAGTCGAACATTAGAGCCGCTGTATTCGGATCACATCCCACCAAAAAATTGCTGGCTTTGTGCCATAATTTGAAAGAATATTAAGAAGAAATATTAATGTTGAAATTATGTGAATTTGTGAATCCCTTAAAGAAAGACAAGTTGAGATTCTCAATTTGTTGACTTTTCAGCTAAATTTCCATTCTTTCTTAATGTCGGTTCGATTCCTTTACGTTCCATCTACACAGCAAAGTTCAATAACTTACCTTGGGCCCGCTTCCTTACCTCCAAATGTGTAGCCCTCTTCCGAAATACAAAACTATTAAAAACAGAAACTGGAGATAAAATCCTGATAAATCAGGGAATATGCACACATTCATACACACACACACACACACACACACACAAACACACACACACACACACACATACACTAATACACACACATGAACCAACAAACCAACGCACACATAAAGAGACAGAGATACATACATAAATAGAAAGAAAGAAAGAAAGAAAGAAAGAAAGAGCTGTAGACTAGCGAATGAACAGAGAAACTTAATTCTAAAGATAAACTCCGTGTAAGTGAAATGAGAAGCCAAGAGAGACATAGAGAAGATAGGAAGATCGTTGTTCGGTGATTTCCGCTTGTTTTCACCATACAAATGGTGTCAGCTGGCCTGGACAGTCCTACATCTTCCTATCTTGATGAAGAACTCATGAAATTAGTGCTTCAAAGCTAGGAATATAAAACGGTGAAGATTGTGAAGTGGACCCAGGCGTTCTTTTACGAATCAGACAAGTTCCTCTCTCTCTCTCTTTCTCTCTCTCTCTCTCTTTCTCTTTCTGTGTCTGTCAGTAGGTATACAATCGTGCTACGCTGCAGTCTGTGTGTTTATAGGTTTTTCTTGTATGCGTTGCAATTACGTACGTAGGTATGCGCACATTGATGTATGTTATACATACGTTTGAATACATATATATACACACACACACACACACATATATATATACATATATGTGTGTGTGTATTTATATATACATATATACATAGAAGGATTCGTGTGTATGTATGTGTACATATACATACATGCTGCACATATACATAACGGTGTGTTGGTAAACCAGGCTATATCTTTATACATAAAAGTTCGGTGTGGTTTCCTGTAGGCAATCATACTCGTACGTTCCTGAGACTGTTGTGCACACAGAATATACGTACATACATACATACATACATACACGCTCATATGCTCATAGACAGACACTCACACACACACACAAGCATATATATATATATATTGCGTAAGAAAGGTCACGTGTGAACATATCATATATAAATATATATATGCATATATTACGTAAGAGAGATGATGTGTGAGTAGATATATATGTGTGTGTGTGTCCGTGTGTGTTGTTTATTCAATGTTGAGTTTGCGTGGGTCGCTACTACAAGTTTCTTCTTTCTGCTGTTCAGGTGACTAATATTGTTGTTGGTGCTGCTTCCTCGTTTTCATCTTCGATCGCTTAATAACGATAATAATAATAATAATAATAATAATAATAATAATAATAATAATAATAATAAGTACAACACCCAAAAAAAACCCCAAATATATGGCACACTAGGCATAACAACAACGTGAACTTCCAACCTGTTGTCTCTTGAGGTCTCTGGGTGAGACTTGGAGCCAACTTGTACAGACATAAAGCAAAAGAATAATAATAATAATAATAATAATAATAATAATTAATAATAATAATAATAATAATAATAATAATAATAATAATAAAAAAAGATTAAAAAATATTCAGATAAATACATAACAAAAACACCAGGACTTACAAACACATATAACATACAGAAAATTGCACTACTAGGCACTGCACACATCCTACGCAGAACACTTTCCATACAATAACCATCAGAGCATCACAACAAATCACAGCACATACCCAAGGTACACAGAGCTGCGCTCGGTAGTGAAGTGAAAGCACGCTATAAAAATAAAACTACTGAATAATGATAATAATAATAGTAGTAGTAGTAGTAGTAGTAGTAGTAGTAGTAGTAGTAGTAGTAGTAGTAGTAGTAGTAGTAGTAGTAATAATAGCCCTGGGAACAGTGAGCAAACATCTCGAGAAGTACGTGGAACAAATAGGGGCTGCAATAAGGGTGGAGCACTTGAGGAAAACAGCACTGATTGCAACCGCTCGTATACTCTGGAAGGTGCTCGAAAAATAAGGGGTGTTACTTTAGTTCACTGGTAGTGAATAGCTGACACTGTAGTACATCTCCAGCGTTAGAAGCTGTGCAAAGGCAATATTAATGATAATAATGCCTTGATGTAGTTCCGGGCAGTGGGCTCTCATGGCTTCTGATCTTAACTGATTGGAAGTGTTATCATGTACATTGTTTTGTCTTGGTATAAAAGATGGGCTACACCAAATATTCCGTTCAATACCACAGATTTGCTTGTCAGTTGTTTGACCTTAACCAGTTGAGCATATCCCTTAGTGGCTGATGATATGTGCATCTCTGATCGCGAGCAGAAGTAGATGGGGAGCATCACAGCCATGAGTTGAGAGGAATTCTTTGGAATTTGGATAATTCACGTTTGGAAACATAAGTGTTTTCTTCAACATTCTTAGGCTCAGAGATTCTGGTCCGGCTCCAGCCTTTCGATATCCAGAAAGGGACCACCACACACTGCGTAGAAAGAGCAAGTAAATTAATGCTGTGGTCATGGAGTGTTACTACATAAGCAAACCGATAGATGAAAATGGTGCTCAAATAAGGAGTTACCGACAACGTATATATGATCATTGGAGGGAAAAGGGATTGTCTCAACTCATGGAACAGAGACTATGTGATCAACCTAGAGCAATAAGAAAACATCGTTGGTTCACAGAAGTAGAGCTCGAAGCTATCGAAAGACGGGTCTTGAAAAATAGCAGCATTAATAACAATGAAAATGCAGCTCTTACTAATAGAAGTAACACAGGAAAGGAACAGTGGTAGTTTATTTGATGAGAGGCATGTAGATGATCTAAAAGAAGACAATAAAACTAATGGTGACATGACAGATGAGCAAAAGGCAATCTACGAAAGAATAAAGGTAAGTCTACAGGAGAACGATAGCGACATTATTTGCAACCTTAAAAAGGTTGATCGATGGTAATTGAACCAGGAAATGAAAAATATCAATAAAATTCTGAAATACACTAGAACAAACAACATCACAGAAACAAATAATTTGATCAAGGCAGCAATTATTTTGTAGCAGAAAATGTAGGTGTTGATGTGAAGAAAAAGAAATATAATGGGATTGACAAAAGAAAAGATCCATGGTGGAAAAGAAGAACACAGGCAGGGTTAGACATGCTCTCGAAGGAAATTTCTGTGTTAGGCCGACAAGAGAAAGGGGAGCTTAAAAGCGAATAAAAATACAGGGCGCTGAAAAGGAAGTACAATATTGAAAGAAAGGGCCTGAAAGTGGTAATGGAGGAGCTGAAACAGCGTCTCGTTGCAAAGAAAGCAAAGATGGTATGATACGACCAAAGAATGAAGGGTTACCACCAGAATATTACCGGAGAATAAGACTCATACTAAAAACTGAACTCAACTCCAAAAACCGCGTCGAAGCCATTAACACCCTGGCACTTCCAGTAGTCCAATATAGATTTAACACCATTAACTGAATCTTACAGAGCTCCAACGCCTGAACAGGAAGACAAAAAAAGCTACTAGCATCTAAGAACATGCACCACCCAAAAGCAGACGTTGATCGTCTGTATCTACCTAGATGTAATGGGGTAAGAGGAATGATTCAGGTAGAGCTGTGCTAAAGGACCTCTGCAATAGCAATGAACAAGTACTTATCTAATAGAGAGGACTGGATGCTGCGGCTAGTGTGCAAACACGAGAGCAGTAAAAAGTCACATTCTATTGTCAAAGAAGCTTGCAAATTCACAAGGGAACCTGGCATTAACCCTGAATTAGATGAAGAACCTGAAACCACTGCCAGGAAAAAAGCAAAACGGATGAAACAAACTGCAAAAAAAGGCAGCAGCAATTTGGGGAGCAGTGGGGCCAGGATCCTCAGCATGGACAGTATTTACTTCGGAGCCGAAATGCTAATGTAGACCAAGCAACAACCTATCAGTGGTTAAGAAGCTCAGGACTGAAAGCAGAGACTGAAGGTGTCATATTAGCGACACAAGATCAAAGCTTGCTTACCAAAAACTACCAGGCTAACGTTCTTCAAAACAGTTCTGAACCTAAATTTAGATTCTGCAATAGAGCATCTCATCTCGGGATGTTCTGTGCTGGCACCAAACGAATACAAATATCGCCACGATAGAGTTGGACAGTATTTACATTGGAAATATGTAAACACTACAAGATCAGCACTCCTGATTACTGGTATAAACATCATCTTCAGCCAGTCGTTAAAGGTAAAAATGTCACTATCCTCTGGGATTTTCCAGTCAACACCGACAGAACGATCCGAGAGAATCGACCAGATATAGTCAATAAAGGAAGAGAAGAAAATATTTGTAGACAAATAGATGAAAGTGTTCCCACTGATAAAAATATATCTGTAAAGGAATTTGACAAATTAAGTAAATATAAGGATCTGGAAATCGAAATGCAAAAGATGCGGCATGTTGAAGTGAAAACTGCTCTAGTTATTGTGGGTGCCCTAGGTATGATAAAAAAAAGGGGATGTCAAAAACATCTAGATGATATCCCAGGAGAACCATGTCTCAGTGAAATCCGAAAAATTGTGCTGACAAGTACTGCCCTCATCCTTAGAAAAACCCTATCAATTTAAATGTTTATGTTGTGTTGGATGAACATGTTTTGCTACTGCCCCTGCCACTTCCCTTCCCCAAACTTTCAGGTATACTGTAACATATTTTATCCTTCACTCGCCCTAGGACGCTGGGTGTGTCTCGGCAAGTGATTGTAACAAATATGCAGATGAAAATTAAATAATAATAATAATAATAATAATAATAATAATAATAATAATATAATAATAATAATAATAATAATAATTTTAATGACAGTAATAATGGTTCCGAATTTTGTCACAAGGCCAGGAATATATTCTGGGAGGGTGTTAGTCGCTTAAATCGACCTCCGTGTTAAGCTTGTACTTAATTTATTGACACCCAAAAGGATGAAAGGCAAAGTTAAACTTGGCGAAATTTGAACGCAGAATGTAGAGACAAATGAAATGCCACTAAATATTTTGCCCGGCGTGCTAACGATTCTGCCAGCTCGCCGGCTTGATAACAACAGCAACAACAACAACAACAACAATAATAATAATAATAATAATAATAATAATAATAATAATAATAATAATAATAATAATAATAATAATAATAATAATAATAATAATAATAATAATAATAATAATAATAATAATAATAATAATAATAATAATAATAATAACAAACTTGCCAACGTCAGAAGAAACATTATGAAAAAAACCTACTAACTGAATTAGAAATTGGCCAATTTAAACAAGCAGTAAGGGATAAAAAGAACGAAGCTGAAACTAAAGATACTACAGAAGAAATAATTATAGACCAGACCATGGCTGATGAAAATGCAGTAATGATTGAAAGAGTTAATGTAACTGATAGACAAAGTGAAATACTCTCTGAACCAACCATAAAACACTAAGGCAGATGAAAATCAAATAGATGAAGAAAGTCACACGCAAATTGACCCAACAGAACTACATGATCTAAAAAAGCCAAATCATGATTGAATGGCTGAAAATTAAAGAAGCCAGTATGAATGAACGCGATACTCTCCCAAAAATTTGCAATTCTAACCAAAACCTGAAAATAATTGGTAAAATCTGCCTTGCACTTAAGGATATAATTTCAGCTAATGATGTTGATATCACAGATCTCAACCACCTGTACTACGCATTCGCGAAAATCTCAACGATTCTATGTGGTGAAAAGATTAGAAAATGACAACATTCCCACAAAAATCCTTCTTGGCAAGAGCGTATTCAATACCGAATTCAGCTGCTTAGGTCTGACATAGAATGTTTGAAGAACCTTAAGTCTGACAAGACTATCAAACCTACAGAAACACGAAAATTAAAGAATAAATATATGAAAACCATACTTGACATTGATGCCACCATAGAAACCATCAAACAAAAGGTATGTGCTAAAGCTGCCCGCATACCAAGGTATGAAAAGCGCATTAGATTCTTCAAGGACAACATCTTCAAAAATAACACCAAAAATTTTAAAGGAAGATAGGGAAGATACCAGTAACAATAAAGTCTGTCCCATCAAAAGGAGAAGTGCAGGAATTTTGGACACACAATGAAAAGGCGCCTTGGATTGATAGAATATCTACAGACTTGGATTCCTTAGAGGGTGTCAAGGTAGAAGATATAAGATCCACTCTCAGGAGATCAAGCAAATAGAAGTCTCCAGGAGAAGATAAAGTTCCTACCTTCTGGTTGAATGCCTTCCCAGAGAGCCATAAAACTGCTAACAAAACTTTACAACGATGTTTTGCAGCATCCTTGTATGGTTCCCTCCTGGCTAGTTAATGGTTTAACATCCAAAAAATGGAGAAACAAATGAACCAAAAAATTATCGACCCATAACCTGCTTAACAACAATGTATGAAACGCTAACATCTGTCCTGACTGAATATACCTATAGTTTTTTAATAGAAAGCAGCATATTCCCTAATGAGCAAAAAGGATGTAAACGTGGATTTTATGGTTGTAAAGATCAGCTACTCATCAATAAGATTATCTTAGAAGATTGTCACAAACGACACAAAAACTTATCAATAGCCTGTATAGACTATAAAAAGGCTTTTGATAGCCTACCACATAGCTGGATTAAGAAATGTCTGGAAATGTATGAAATAGCTCATACTCTGCGAAACTTTTTGTATGTAAGCATGAGATTATGGAGAACCACACTGACTTTGAACAGTGACAATGAATCTCTAAATGCTGGAGATGTAAAAATTTCATGTGGCATTTTACAGGGTGATTCACTATCACCACTTCTCTCTCAAAATTGCTCAATGATGCACAGTACGGTTATAGAATGTTTGATAAAAATATAAATTATCTCATCTACATGGATGATTTAAAGCTATTTGCAAAACATGACCAACAACTCAAGGGCTTACTAGCTATTGTTAAACAATTCAGTAATGACATCAGGATGCGATTTGGTCACGATAAATGTGCAAAAGCTACCTTTATCAAAGGAGAAATGACATAAACATCTAACGTTAACCTTGACCAGCAGAATGTCATTAGAGTTAGAACCAACAGAGAGTTACAAATACCTAGGGGTAATTGAGGGGGACGGAATCAAACATTCAATGATGAAGGAAAGGATCAGAAGAGAATGTTATCGCAAGGTGAGAGCAATACTCAAGATAGAGCTGAATGCAAGAAACAGGATCGAAGCGATCAATACTTTATCCATACCGGTCGTGACTTACAGTTTCAATATCATTGACTGGTCGGTTACTGAAATATGTAATCCTGACGGAAAAATACGAAAATTGTTGACAACGCATAGAATGCACCACCCTAAGGCAGATATAGAACGACTTTACCTGTCAAGAAATGAGGGTGGCCGTCGACTTTTACAATGTTGGTATGTTTACACTCCCGTAACCTAGCGGTTCGGCCAAACAGACTGTAGAATAAGTACTAGGCTTACAAAGAATAAGCCCTAGAGTTGATTTGTTCGACTAAAGGTGGTGATCCAGCATGGCCGCAGTCAAATGATAGAAGCAAGTAAAAGAGTAAAAAGAGTAAAGAGTATATAATTATGGTATTACTAATGTTCATAATCTGCCTCTATACCTTTTTCTTCAAGTCTGGTATATATGCCATCGGGGGTCTTTTATCGAACCGCTAAGTTACAGGGACGTAAACATGCCAACACTGGTTGTCAAGCAGTTGTAGGAAACATACAGTTATGAACTCATACACACACATACACATAGGTAGGTAGAAGATAGCTAGAAGGGTAGATAGATAGATAACTAGATAGATAGATAGATAGATAGATAGATAGATAGATAGATAGATAGATAGATAATAGATAGATAGATAGATAGATAGATAGATTGACAGACAGATAGACAGACAGACAGACAGCCAGACAGGCAGGCAGACAGGCAGGCAGACAGACAGACAGACAGACAGACAGACAGACAGATAGATATATATATAGATAGATAGATAGATAGATAGATAGATAGATAGATAGATAGATAGATAGATAGATAGATAGATACATAGATAGATAAATAAATAGATAGATAGATAGATAGATAGATAGATAGATAGATAGATAGATAGATAGATAGATAGATAGATAGATACGCATTTCTTTCAATTTCTGTCAACCAAATTCACTTAAAGGGTCTCGGTCGGCCGGAGGCTATAGTAGAAGACACTTGCCCAGGGTGCAATGGAGTGGGACTGAAACCAGAACCATGTGATTGGGAAGCGAGCTTCTTACCAGACGGCCATATACTTTTGTCATAAGGAAATGTTGATATTCCATCGTATGGAAATATCAACTCTAAGCACACAATATAGGAAACCAACATCTAAGTGAAGATAGAAAATAACAGAAAAGATTCCTCGTTCTTTAATGGAATCAATAACAAAACGAATGAAATGAAGCCAGAAGAAAGCCTTTCTAACAATTCCCTTACGCGAATTGTTAGAAAGGCTCACAAACGTACAGCTTACAAATTTACTGCAGGGCTTAATGATCACCTCGAGAACCCAGTTTCCACAAAAAAACTGGATTTCACGGGATGGTTGCAATCAGAAAGCCACTACTTTCAAACAAACGTTGGAAAGCGTTTAGAGTGGAGTAAAAACCAACAGAGTTAGTTCCTTGAGCAGTGGAAGAATGTTATTTTCTCGGACGAGAAATTACCCAATTTCCGACCACCGACCGAGTATACGTGTGGAGACAGCCAAAGGAAGCATTTGACCCAGACTGCCTTCTTCCAATTGTCTCCCTCTTTTTCTCTCTTCGTCTTTCCTTTCTCGCTCTTTTTATCTAATTACATGAACGCGTTACCGACAGGCCAAGTAACGGGATGACAAGCAGAATTATAATAAAATACTATATGCTATACACTGGCAGTCGGGATTTGACCAAAACATTCAGCGACGGAGTAGTCATCAATGAAGTTCTAATATGATCTCGCTCGCTGTGGGGCGGTTAGCTCCCCTGTCAGTCCATAGACTTGTGTTTTTTTTGCGACTAAGAAGGTTTTAGTTCTTATTTCTAGCAATTTAGGTACTACCCTTATACTGTGAGTCACAATTAGTGACAATTGAATTCTTCCTTTTTGTTTAATATTGCTTATAGCTGCCTTCGTTATTATATATATATATTATTGTCACTAAATGTAACTAGGGAGTTAAAAAACACCTACATTGCTAGAAATAACAGCTAAAATGCTCTAATGCTACAGTTAACGCACATGGATGAAAATATTAACAGGAACCATAATTGTCTGAAAAATAGCGACCGAGAATTCTTAAGACTGACGTGTCAGTTTCGGCAATTTCCGTTGCCATCATCAGTTAAGCCAACTCGGTATTCGGCCATTTCCGGACCTGTTTCTCTGTTGCAACCTGCTGTTTATATTAATTTTGTGTATACACATTAACGAATCGCTAAATCATCCATTAATTTGGATGACGAAAACATATATGCTAACAGAGAAACAGGTCCGGAAGTGGCCGAACACAGAGCTGGGTTAACTGATGATGGCAACGGATATTGCCGAAAGTGACGCATCAGTCTTAAGAATTCTCGGTCAGTATTTTTCGGACAACTATGGTCCCCGTTAGTGCATATGTTTTCATTCATGTGCGTTTGGTGAAACATTGCAACCTGCTGCTTACCTTAATTCTATACATACATATAGTTGACACTACATATATATATGGAGGCGCAATGGCCCAGTGGTTAAGGCAGCGGACTCGCGATTCTAGGATCGTGGTTTCGATTCCCAGACCGGATCTTGTGAATGTATTATTGAGCAAAAACACCTAAAGCTCCACGAGACTCCGGCAGGGGTGGTGGTGATCCCTGCTGTACTCTTTCGCCACAAATTTCTCTCACTCTTTCTTCTGTAGGCCTGCTCGCTTAGCCAGCGGCGTGGTGTTATTTGAAGGATAAAACAATACGAAGCGCATTGTGACCAGCGATGTGTAGCAACATCTGATAACCTGGTCGGTCACGGTGATATATATGTGTGTATGAGTGTGTGTGTGTGTGTGTATTGAAATAAAATGGTTCTAAATTTGTTTAAACATAAATACGAATGTAGTATGCATAGACAGTTAGAAATTGATGCCCGAATATAAACTGATGCTGCACATATAAAAACAAAATTGAGAAATGATGCGGGGCGAAACTGCTGAGACGAAATCATAGCTTTTTTATTTTAGCATTCAAATTTGTTCACAATACTGCTTATCAGAACTAAACATCATTTAGGTTCAAATACAGATCATTGATTATTCTTTCATAAATTAAATATTTAATGATTTATTCAATAAAATTTTCAGAAAATCATTAACGGACACATATTTTATATAATACAGTTTTGGTATCTATACCGTAATTAAAATGTAGATTACTAGTATTGATGGCCAAAGAAGTGACGATTTATCTCGTTAACATATATCCTTTTAATCGTCAGCATAGAATGCATTTTTATTCTGCTTTCGCTTTTCAAGAGTGTTTAAGACGAGAGGTTACAAGTTTGGTAATTTGGTAGGTTTCATAAATATTTTTGCAATTTTGCCGTCTCTAACATGTTTGTTGCCTGTTTCGTGTGAGTGTATGTATGTATGTATGTATGTATGTATGCATGTATGTATGTATGTATGTATGTATGTATGCATGTATGTATGTATGTATGTATGTATGTATGTATGTATGTATGTATGTATGTATGCTTTAAGTTTTATTCAAGCTCTGAAGAGAGTGCAAGCCGGTCGCTAACAAAGCGACAAGACTTTTTGAGTGGATAGGTCAGGTCCCAGTGTTTGTAAATATGTGATTCACTTGGTATGCTGGTTGAGCTGTCGATGCACACACCAAAGTGTGTGCATCAATTTCCATAAGAATCTCACATGGAGAAACCTTTTTAATGTATCCATGTGTATATATGCATGTATGTATGTATGTATGTATGTATGTATGTATGTATGTATGTATGTATGTATGTATGTATGTATGTATGTATGTATGTACTAGGTAGGTAGGTAGGTAGGTAGGTATTCGAAGTAACGATAAACCTCTTCGTTGCATAAATAAGATGATATTGCACTCCGTCGGTTACGACAACGAGCGTTCCAGCATGGCCGCAGTCAAAATGACTGAAACAAGTAAAAGAATAGAAGATTAAAAGAAAAACACAAATGCGCGCGAAATTATCTGTCATCTTCATGAGATAAAGTGATGTGAAACTTCACGCATAAACATGCATATATATACATATATACATACACATATGCATGCATACATACATAGAGTACACATATTCTATATATAAAGCGTGGCACTCCGACAACGGTTCCAGTTAATCCGATCAACAGAACAGCCAGCTCGTGAAATTAACGTGCAAGTGGCTGAGCACTCCTCAGACATGTGTACCCTCAACGTAGTTCTCGGGAAGATTCAGCGTGATACAGTGTGTGACAGTTTGAAATACAGGTACAACGAAAACAGAAAGAAAGAGTGAGAGAAAGTTGTGATGAAAGAGTACAGCAGGGTTCACCACGATCCCCTGCTGGAGACTCGGGGAGCTTCGGAGGTTTTCGCTCAATAAACACTCACAATGCTCGGTCTGGGAATCGAAACCGCGATACTACGACCGCGAGTCCGCTGCTATTAAAACTGGGCCGTTGCGCCTCCACATATAAGATGTAACTGTTACTCAACTGGAAAGTATTGAGCGATCATCCATTTTGAATATATATAAAATGATAGCAAACATATTTGTATGTATTTATGCCTGGGTATATCTATGTATATGTAATTATCAGTGTATTTATGTACACAGGTCTGTGTGTGTGTGTGCGAGTGTGTGCACGGGCGTGTGTGTGTGTCTGCGTGTGTGTTTAGATGCGTATATCTACGCATTCTTTTATTCTTTCACTTGTTTCAGTCATTTGACTGCGGCCATGCTGGAACACCGCCTTTAGTCGAACAAATCGACCACAGGACTTATTCTTTGTAAGCCTAGTACTTATTCTATCGGTCTCTTTTACCGAACCGCTAGTTACGGGGGTGTAAACACACCAACATCAGTTGTCACGCGATGGTGGACAACAAACAGATACAATAATACATACATACATACATGTATATATATATATATATATATATATATATATATATATATATATATATATATACACGACGGGTTTCTTTCAATTTCCGATCTACCAGATCTATTCACACGGTTTTGGTCGCCCCAGGCTATAATAGAAGATACTTGCCCAAGGTGCCATTCAGTGGGACTGAACCCATAACCATGTGGTTGAAAGCTTCTTACCACACAACCACTCTTGCGCCTATGTATGTATATATATATATATATAAATATATATAAATATATGTATTTATATATACAGCTATATATGTATATACATGTATGTGTGTGTGTTCGTGCGTGACTGCGTGCGTGCACGCCCGTCTGTGTGTGTGTGTGTGTTGGAGACAGTTCTTAATTTCCTTGTAAACACGACTACGCTTCAACTTTAACATTTGTTTTTTGTTTTGTTTTGTTTTTCTATTTAAGAATTCTTACATTGACTTATTCGTTCACTAAACTCTGTTGTTTGGAATAAAACATTCCTTAGCTCTGTAAAAGTTTCGAGACTTTCTGGATATCTTCCGGTGTAAGAACTCTAATAGAGATTGTTATTGGTGTTTTCTATTATAGTCACGAAGTATACAAACACTATTTTCTCCGCTTATTCTTTGCTATCACTGAATTTTAAATTTTCTGTCCATTAGCGTCAGTGGATTTTTTTTTATCTTTATTTTTCAGCAACATGGTTTTAAGGTAATGACTGACAATAATTTGGAAGTAAAATAAGCTATATGTGTGTGCTTTGTGTTATATTTTGTAGTCGTTTAGCTTCAATGATATTCTGTATCAGATATTTGTATTATCTCATTTGTATTGTTCCATCTGCTTTTATTATGCGTAGTCAAACGCTGAGAAAATGTGGTAGATGTCTGCCCAGTGTGGCAGTCAAAGTCTCGAAGTTTATAACTATTAAATTAACATCTAAAATAACGGATGCAGCTTGGCTGTTTGCTTTTGAAGTTGGCTGTTTGCTTCACAACCACGTTAGTACGAGTTCTAACCATGATAAAAAAAATACTTGTGCATGATATCACTATCTTGGGCAAGTATTTCAACTATTGTAGAAATATTTTGACTTGAACTTTATTAGTGAAATATGGCGCAAACTTTACAGAAACTGTTGCATATTTTTGTGTGTGTGTGTGTGCGTGTGTACTTGTATGTGCGTGTGTACTTGTGTGTGTATGTGTGTGTGCGTGTGCGTGTGTACTTGTGTGTGTATGTGTGTGTGCGTGTTTCTATGTATTTATATATGTGTGTACGTGTCCGGAAAACAGCATCGTTTCGTTCGTCTTTACCTTCTAAGACGACGACCTTCTAAGTTCAAATTCCGCTAAGGTCAACAATGCTTCTCATCCTCTTGGGATTGATAAAATTAATACCAGTCAAGCACGGTGGTTGACGATGCCGACTAAACTCCTCTCTTCGAAATTATTGTCCTTTACCAAAACATGAAGCATCATTATTATAATGGCGGTCGATTTACAGTATCTTTATAGTAACAGGAAAACTATTTTGCAGTGTTTCTACCAAACTTTCACGTTCCGTGTTCAAATCCCGCTATGGTCAACATTACTTTCCCCCCACTCAGGGGTTGATAAAACAAAATACCGGTATAGTACTGGGTCGATGTCATAGACTAACCTCGCCTCTAAAAATTGCCGGCCTTGTGCCTAAATACCAGACATCTATTATTATTATTGTTGCTGCTGCTGTTGTTGTTGTTACGGTGATGTTGTTGCTGTTTGTTGTTGTTGCTGTTGCTGCTGTTG
>NC_042999.1:152434068-152437095 GCF_006345805.1 Octopus sinensis
TCGGCAGAACTTGAACTCAGAACGTAACGACTGACGAAATACCGCTAAGCACTTCGCCCGGCACGCTAACGCTTCTGCCAGCTCGCCGCCTTTATATATATAAATATATATAATATATATATATATATATATACATACCATATATATATATAAACACATACATATATATTTATGTATGTATGTATGTATGTATGTATGTATGTATACATGCATGTATGCATGCATGCATGAATATAAATGTACATACGAGTCCTCTCATGTTGGCTCTTTCTCTCTTTCATTCCAGTCGATTTAACCTTCGTCTTTTATCGTGACTCTTTCATGATCTATATCGTGCATAATTTGTCATTTGTCGTTGCTGAGAATCGAACCACACTATATAATACACTAAGGAATATATAATACACTATATCTTGGAAGCACTCCGTCGGTTCCGACGACGAGGCTGAATCAACGGAACAGCCTGCTCGTTAAATTAACGTGTAAGTGGCTGAGCACTCCACAGACACGTGTACCCTTAACGTAGTTCTCGGGGATATTCAGCGTGACACAGAGAGTGACAAGGCCGGCCCTTTGAAATACAGGTACAACAGAAACAGGAAGTAAGAGAGAGAGAGAGAGTTGTGATGAAAGAGTACAGCAGGGATCACCACCACACCCTGCTGGAGCCTCGTGGAGCTTTAGGTGTTTTTGCTCAATAAACACTCACAACGACCGGTCTGGGAATCGAAACCGCGATCCTATGACCGCGAGTCCGCTGCCCTAACCACTGGGCCATTGCGCCTCCACTTAAGGAATATATAATACACTATATAATACACTAAGGAATAACACAATATTTAGTGTTTAGCTCATACGCTACTCTAGTGTATGACATAATTGTGTGTAAACCACAGGTGCAGGAGTGGCTGTGTGGTAAGAAGCTTGCTTACCAACCACATGGTTCCGGGTTCAGTCCCACTGCGTGGAACCTTGGGTAAGTGTCTTCTACTATAGCCTCGGGTTGACCAAAGCCTTGTGAGTGGATTTGGTAGACGGAAACTGAAAGAAGCCCGTCGTATGTATATATATATATGTGTGTGTGTGTGTGTGTGTGTGTGTGTGTGTGTGGTGTGTGTTTTGTGTGTGTATGTGTATGTGTGTGTGTGTGCATATTTGTGTGTCTGTGTTTGTCCGCCACCCAACATCGCTTCACAACCGATGATGGTGTGTTCACGTCCCCGTAGCTTAGGGTTTCGGCAAAAGAGATCCATAGAATAAGTACTAGGCTTACACAGAATAAGTCCTGGGGTCGATTTTTTTTCAACTAAAGACGATGCTCCAGCATGGCCGCAGTCAAATGACTGAAACAAATAACAAAACAAAACAATAAATACCTCTTGATATTTCCATACTAAACCTTGGCATATTCAGAAACAATGGTAGATCTTTCAGTGACCTACTAGAAAGTGCAGCTAACTCTCCGCTGTATCCTACTACATTATACTAAAAGAGAAAGGGCGTTTGATTAACTTAGTGAAGGCAGCGAGTTGGCAGAATTGTTAGCACGCCAGGCAAAATGCTTAGCAGCATTTCGTCTCACTTACCGTTCTGAGTTCAAATGCCGCCGATATCGACTTTGCCTTTCATTTTTTCAGGGTCAATAAAATAATTATCTGTAGAGTACTGGGGTGGATGTAATCGACTTAGCCCCTCCTCCAAATTTCTGGCCTTGTGCCAAACTTTGCAACCAGTATTTTAGCGAAGTGGGGTAAGCTGGAAGAATCGTTACCACAGCGGACAAAACGCTTAGCAGTATTTCGTACGTCCTGACGTTCTGAGTTCAAACACAACCGAGGTCACCTATGCCTTTCATTCTTTAGGGTCTGGCATCTGTTGTACCTGTACAGGTAGAGTCGATGGAGGGAGTGAGATTATGTCTACACAAACAGTTTATCATTATAAATAAATCATCTGTGTGGTTCTTCGGCAAGAAATTGTCGAACCCTCATTAATAAAAAAAATTTAAAAAACAGCTAGTTGCAATATCAAACCGTAAATGATAATTATAGTCGTCAACTAAACGTGACTAAAAGTGTACAAGACACCTACATTGCTAGAAATAAGAGCTAAAATGCCCCAATGCTTTCTGATAAGGGCTGCAATTGCCCCGAACACAAAACCAAGAAATCCCTAGACTGACGAGTCAGTTTTGGCTATTTCCGTAGCCATCGTCAGTAAGGCCAGCTCGTTCCACAGATTCTGAGCAACCTCGCCTACCAGAATATATGTTTTTACCATAAAATTATATGGATGATTTAGAAGATTGCTAATTAATTAATAAAAGCAGCTAGTTGCAATGCTAAATCATTAAATCAACCAGCAGCCAGCCCCGTCCGAGGAATTTGCAAGGATGCAAAATAAGAATTATTGTGTAAAAGAATGCTAAAGATTTCAGTGCTTTTAAAATCATTTGCTCGTGGTGTTAAGGTGTATGAGAATATCTTTCAAATAAATACATTGCAAACTTGGCAGAGCTTGATATCCAAGCCAACTAAATATGTTCAATCTGATTCATGTAAAAATAATTTTGTGAAAATTGTCTTTTCATCTTCAGATGTCTATTGTTTCTATCTTATAATTTAATAGTTTAACATTAGCACTTGTGCATACATGCGCGCACGCATGTGTTTATGGTGTCTGTGTGTGTATATATCCATACGAATATAGTATATATATATACACACACATGCATACGCACACACCTTATATAGATGTATGTATATATATATATATATATATATATATATATATATATATATTATATATATATATATATATGTACATATATATATATATATATAATATATATATAATATATATATATATATATATATATATATATTATATATATATATATTATTATATATATATATATGTACAACATATATATATATATATATATATATATATATATAAATTTTAATTGAATATTAATTTGATTAATATCAATTTAAAACCAGTGGTCTACCATATTAATATCTGAAG
>NC_042999.1:152437195-152442195 GCF_006345805.1 Octopus sinensis
GTATGTATGTATGGATGGATGGATGTATGTATGTATGTATGTATATTCGTTCATGTATATGGATGTGTGTGTGTATGTGTATTAAGTTATTGACTGAGATAAAAAATATATATTCAGTAAAATAAGAAAGCTGCAATGAAATAGATAAAAGATAAAAATATCATTAAACTCCTCTAATTTTTTTTTTTCTGGAAGATCCTCCCTCTTTCGGCTTCGCTTTTTATCGCTACTTCTTGTTTTGTGGTTTCTCTTGCTTGCATAAAAGCGGCCATCACAAGCGCACACTGATATCCATAACACAGATACACATGCATTGCTATATACATACATATATATATATATATATATTATTTTTAAATATATTTATATTTATATATGTATTTATGTATGTATGTATGTGTATATGTATTTATGTATGTATGTGTTTATATATATATATAATATATATATATATATTTACATATATATACATATATATATATTCATATATATAAATATATATATATATTTACATATATATACATATATATATATATTCATTATATAAAATATATATATACATGTTTATTTATATACATATGTTATATATATATGTATATATATATAATATATATATATATATATAATATATATATATATATATATATATAATATATATTATATATATGTATAATATATATATCTATATATAATATATATAACATATATATACATATATGTACATATATGTACATATATGTATATATATATATTTAGATATGTATGTGTATGTGTGTGTGTATTTAGTATAATTTTCTCGTATCTTAAATGAAGCGTTTCATGAAGAAATTTGACACTACTACTACTTCTACAATTACCTCCACCACCACTACCACCATCTCCACTCTACCACCACTACCACCATCTCCACTTTGCCGCCACCTCTTCACCACCACCACCACCTCCACTACACCATCACCACCGAGGACACCACTACCCCTGCACCGTCGAAACCACCACTACTACTACTACGATTATGGCTGCCGACAATCTCTTTAAAATGTTTATTGGATTCCTTTATGGCTTATTTAATTAACTGCAGCGAAAATGTAATTATTATTTTTATTATGTCTGTTTGACCGAACTTGCAGTCCCGGGTCAAGCGCAGACACCAATGGTGAGCGTTTGGCATCTGGAATGTTGCCAGGCGCTCTACGTTGACCGTGGTAAGTCAATTTTGGCATTCTATAGAGAGATTCTTTCTATTGGAAGGACAGGGCCTAAAATTTGGGGATTAAGTTGATTACATCGACTGCAGTGCCTAACTGGTACTTATTTAATCGATCCCGAAAGGGTGAAAGGAAAAGTCGAACCCTGTGGAATTTCAAATCAGAACGTAGCGACGGGCGAAATACCGCGAAACACTTCGTCCTGCCTACTAACGACACTGGGAGCTCGTCGCCTTCTTCCCTACAGAGATTTGATGGAGGATATATGCTACCACAATCAGGGAATTACTTCGTATTTCTACGAGGATATTCTCCTGTCTTGTCGGCCGTGAAGGAATTTCAGACCAGAAATTTAGAACGTTTCCAAAAGTTCAAGATCGGTCGGTTCCACAGCGCCAGGGCTTGCTTAATCAAGAGAAGCTCTAAGAGCATGACAGTGTTAGAATCTTCTGCAAGCAAACGTATCGGAGATTCACACAAGTTTTATTTTTTCTTTGTCTTAGAAATATGATGTTCTAAGAAGATAAAAGAGCAAAAATGTACAAGTATGACGTTATTAGTGGAGGCGCGTGGCTAAGTGGTTAGGGTGTCAGCGTCATGATCGTAAGATTGTGGTTTCGATTCCTGGACCGGGCGACGCGTTGTGTTCTTGAGCAAAACACTTCATTTCACGTTGCTCCAGTCCACTCAGCTGGCAAATATGAGTAACGCTGTGATGGACTGGCGTTCCGTACAGCTGGGGAACACATACGCCATTGAAACCGGGAAACCGGGCCCATGAGCCTGGCTAGGTTTTAAAAGGGGCGAATTTACTTATTTATGATATTATTACAATAAATAGTACAAAACATAGGAAATATTGCGTAGTTTAATAAAACACAATAAACCAGTGTGAGTATACGTTATTTTAATGAAACAGAGCAACCGCTATTTATTCGACGTTGTGTTAAGGAATAGTCAGGAATATAACACCATTTTAATAAATTAATACACCCATTAATGATAAGACATAACTTTTGTAAACATAGCCAGCAATAGAACGTAGCTTTTAATTAGATAGAACTTTAGGACTATAACGGTATTTTAGTAAAATTAAACAAACGATGAGGAATTTACAGTTATTTTTATAAGACAAAAAAGGTTAGAAATAGAACGTTTTAATAAAATGGAACAAACTAGGTGGAATATAATATCGTTTTAAAGTAGAACCGTCAGGAATATTAGGTTATTTTATTAAAATAGGGCGAAGCATTAAGAATGTAACTTTATTGGAATGAATGAAAGGACGAGGAATATAACGTTTTATTATTAAAGTAGAATAACAGTTAAGAATAAAACACTGTATTAATAAAACAGAAGTATCAATATGAATATAATGTTAGTTTAATAAAACTAAGGAAACATTAGGAATATGATATTACTTCAATAAAACAGAACTATTAAGAATGCATGGTAAGTTTAATAAAATAGAACAACCGCTATATTAAAATTTTGTTTACATAATATAGAAAAACCATAGGGAATATAAATCGTTTTAATAAAAGAGAGCAACCATTAGGAATGAAGAAATTTTTTTATAAAACAGAAAAACAATTAGGAGTATAACGTAGTTTTAATAAAATAAAACAGCAATTAAGAATAAAACGTAGTTTTAATTAATTAGAAGATACGTCCAGGGGAATAACGTTATACGATTAAACAATGAGGAAATTAATGTTATTTAAATAAGACAAAAGCAATGTTTGAGAATACAACAGTGTTTCAGAATTAAGTAAAACAGAAACCTTTAGAAATGTAACGTTCTTTGAATAAGACAATTATTAGAAATATAGCGTTATTTTTCTGAAATAAAACAAGCTGGTAAAAAAAAAAAAAACAGGAAAAACCATTAAGAAAATTTTTATAAAACAGAAAAACACCATTAGGGAAAATGTAGTTATTTTAATAAAACAGAATAAACGATTAGGAATAAAACTACTTTAATAAAATGGAATAAACCATTATGATTATGATATTGCTTTAATATAAT
Organism: Octopus sinensis; assembly: GCF_006345805.1. NCBI lineage: Eukaryota > Metazoa > Mollusca > Cephalopoda > Octopoda > Octopodidae > Octopus > Octopus sinensis. Next base: position 152,440,433 of record NC_042999.1, read on the forward strand.
GCAACAGACTATTAGAAATAAAACTTTGGTTTAATACAACTGAAGAAAATGGGAATATAGCATTATTTTAATAAAACAATGTATTAGAAATATAAGGCTGATTCAATAAACGGAACAAACCATTCGGATTATAAGATTATTTAAATAAAAGAGAATATAATGTTTAATAGAACAGAGAAAGAGAAACAAATTAGAACGAGAGGAAAGTAATCTCGCTCTGCGTCGATAAAACAGGGTTAATGGTATTCATAAAATAAGAAAAGTTTATGGTTCATGCGATGGGGTGGGACATGGGGCTTCGTTAAAAGCCCTTTTCTTTTGCTCAACATAAAAATTTACCCCTTGTTACGGAACACGAATTTACCTTATATATTTTACAACTTTCACTTGGTGGTGAGGTGGAAGAATTTTGCAGCAATTTTTCCAATATTACTTACGGAATTAAAATCCCACCAGACCGCCATTGCTTATCATCTTTTCGGTATCGATAAAATAAGCACCTGTTGAGCAGCGGGGTTCGATGTATTTTACCTCACCCCAAAATTCCAGGCTTTGTGCCTATAGTACAAAAAATTTATGAATTTCATTAGAGGTGCTACGTTATTAAATTTAAATAGACCACAATGTTGTAAATTCACGAGATCTAGTGGTCAAGGTGTTCAGCTTATCATCGTGGTTTCAGTTGGTAGATTTGGCTAGAGTCAGAGAGATAAACAGAGAGTCAGATAGACAGAGAGCGAGAAACTAAGAGAGAGAGAGAGAGAGAGAGAGAGAGAGAGAGAGAGAGATGCAAACAAAGACAGGCAGACAGACAGAGAGCCAGTGACACAGAGTGAGAGAGAGAGAGACCGACAGACAGACAAGAGAGCCAGAGACACAAAGTGAGAGAGAGGAGACCGACAGACAGACAGAGAACCAGCCAGAGACACAGAGAGACAGACAGATAGACTGAGGCAGACAGAGAGCTAGAGAGAGAGAAAGAGAGAGACCGTCAGACTGAGACTGAGAGCCAGATACACAAAGAGCGACAGACAGATAGTCATAGACTGACTGAAAGACAGACAGACAGATAGACTGACAGACGGTCAGAAAGATAGAAAGAGAGACAAACAGAAAGAGAGACAAACAGAAAGAAAGAAAGAGAGAGAGAGAGAGAGAGAGAGGAGAGAGAGAGAGAGAGAGCGAGGGGATGTAGACAATAACAAAAAAGAACATATTAAAATCTCTGATATGAAAAGTCAGCGTGGAATCAGTGAGGCCAAATAGCGGCGTCAAAACGACTGAGCCAACATGGCCGCGCCAAAACGTGCCGTATGAATCAAAGGCTACCCATTCTCGTCATCACTCTGGCCCATCGATTATTAATGGCTACTTGTATTCTCAGTTCTAGATGATCTGTTCGACCCCTGTGAGAATGATTTATGAAGTACCACGCTGAGCAGGTAGGAATGATAGAAGATCGGGATGAGCAGCAAGCATCAGGAAAGATATTTCTGGAATCCTGGGAAGATGATTGTAAATCTAGATTCGGAGTCCAAAATTGTGAATCAATGGTTTCAACCACAGCAGAAATGTCAAATGAACCATTATACATACATACGCACATACACATCTCTCTCTTTATATATATATATATATATATATATATATATATATATATATATATATTATATATATATATATATTATATATATATATATTATATATATATATATACATAGAGAGAGAGAGAGAGAGAGAGAGAGATAGAATACACACAAAAA
>NC_042999.1:152447195-152457195 GCF_006345805.1 Octopus sinensis
TTTGCTGATTTTCTTTACACGAAATCAGAAGATACATAACGAACTGTCATTTTAAAAGTTATATCTATCACCCGAATAGACACATCAGCACCGTCGGATGCTCCTGAACCAGTTGTTAAGCACCCCACCTCTGAAGGATCGATGCTACGTGTGTCGAAACAATTAAAGTGACTAATAAAAATTCTCGTATATTCCATCCTCTGTCTTTCACTTATCATATACATAACGAATGCTGTGAAAATGACAGTGCTTACCAGGAAGCCACCAGGTATAACCATTCGTGTATATATATATATATATATATATATATTATATATATATATATATATATATATATGCCTGAAGATTGCTTGAGGACACAAGGGTTGTTTTTAAAACATTCCTAGACCTGCGACATCAAAGTATGAAACTATTAGCACCTCGTATCTTTATTTATACTGTGTCCATTACATGCTATCTCTCATTAGCGGTAATACGTTTTTTGTTGATCTTACCTTAACGGAACTGTAAACTATGCACTTATGTATGTGCGTATGTGTGTGAGTGTGTATACAAACACAGATAGTTAGACAGATAGGTAGAAAGATATAGAATTTATCTTTAAATGTGTAGCAGCGTATGTTTTGTCCAACGAAGTTATATTTTATTTCTCGTAGATCAACATTTTTTACCAGTTATAAAATGTTTTAAGTTATTGTCATTTGCTTATGAGTTGATGGTTCATAAACATTCGCTCGATAACAAAACCTTTCATATCTGGAAAGTGTGGACTCTGTTGAGTGTCGAAGTAGCGATTTTGCCGTCAGTGTTGGTTATTTCTTTTGAAATTGAACTCGGAGTGTAAAACTGACATAACTAAATAACACAAAACATTTTCTCTGCCGATCTATCGATTCTGTTATCGTGTAATAATGCCAATCATGAAGATGAAACTGCAATGAACAATCGGTTTGTTCGGATTAATTGATAGTTTACACTGTCAATGAGTAATTCCTATCCTACGTTTAAATAGTGCAGTCATTGCATTGTATTTCATTGTATTTTTCAAAAACATTTAACCGAAGACTTTTTCAAATCTTAAAAGACCAGATTCAGCTCAGTGCTCAAGTGGTGATTTTGTGGGATAAACAACAGTTAGATAACGAATTCTTTAGAATCTGAACTAGGAATGTAAATCGACATAATTAAATAGCGCAAAACTGTTTCTCTGATTCTGTTATTGATTAATAATGTTAATAATGAAGACAAATTTGTAACGAGCAATCGGTTTGTTTGGACTAATTGATAGTTTATACATTAAATGACTACTTCCTATCCTACTTTTAGATATTTCAGTCATTGTATAGTACGTTTATTGTATTGTTCAGAAACATTTACTCGAAGACAAAAAATTATCTTCAAATTTGAAAACACTGGACTTTGTTCAGTGCCGGAGAGACGATTTGCTGGATAAGCAAATGTTAAATACAGAATTCTTTTTAATCTGAGCTCAGAATGTCAATCGACGTGATTAAATAACAAAAGGCATTTCATTTTCTAACTAACCTATCGAATCTGTTATCAATTATTAATGTTTAAAATGTAGCGGTTATCCGGTTTGTTTGGAGTAATTGATAGTTTACACTTTCAATGAGTACTTCCTACCCTGCTTTTAATTTACATAGCTTATAACAGAAATATGGAGCTTGTGAGTTCAAAGGTTGTGTTTTCAGCAACATGGAAGCAAGAATAATATATAAAGTGTCAGGAAAAACTTTCGAACAAACGTCAACAAGATAAAGGCAGCCCTGGAAAAATTGGTGTTATAAGACTTTTTGTCAAATGATTTTCATCTGCGAAGATAGTCTGATGTAATGAACGATATATATGAAGAGGCGGCACCGATTATCAGTAGATAATGCGTGAACGTGATATTGTTGTTGTTGTTAAGCAACAAGACGGGTAAGGGTGATTAGGTGATGGTCTAGGGCTTAGGGGCGGGAGACCCCCAGACCTTGGAAAAAAAAACTTTGGTCGTCTTGTTGTAGTCGAGGGCTCTTCGTTGACGTCCGACACCACTGGATCTTCAGGTCCAAATTCTTGGACGGCTGAACGTGATATTGTGAATGCATGATCGAGGTTATGCATGTGATGTGGCGATGATGTTTTGTATAGTAGGTTGTATAGGATATTCTTAGATTTGATTCATGATTTCAGACTTCTGTTACCATCTTTGCCCTGGATGAGGAATTCACAATTTAAGCTCAAATTCATTTGAACACTGCTACGTGTTTCTTCTATCTAGCTCTCACGTACTGTATGTGTATATGTGTGTGTGTGTGTGTGTATGCATATAAATGTATATCCATCTATCTATCTATCTATCTATCTATCTATCTATCTATCTATCTATCTATCTATCTATCTATCTATCTATCTATCTATCTATCTATTTAAACATAAGCATCATACATATGTTCTAATGTGTTTTAAAATTTCAAAAGTCTTCATTTTACTTTTTTATTTGGTCTTTTTCATTTAAAAAGTCGCAATAATCTTAAAAGTGTAGCATAGAGAAATCTAAATCCCGAGAGTTTCTTTTATGAATGGAACTGAGGTATTTGTGAATTTCAAATTAAGTTATTGTTCTATATTCGAAATAAAACAAACATTTACAGAATGAAAATGAAGAAAATACAGAAAGAAAGAAAATAAATATATTTCCTTATAACAGTAACTGCACAATCTGCTCTTAATTTATAACATCCCCACCATGTTTTATATGTTGAAAGCTTTGCGTTACAGAAGATATTTGATAAAGAACGAATTATATCTAGGATTGTTAGAAATATAAAAATTATATTTTGCCATTATTTAATATGTCGTTGCATATTAATGAGTATTTAGATTTTAAAATATATAAGATAATCCTCGAGAAAAGACAGAGATAATCTGTCTAAGAATAAAGTAAGCATTAAAACTCATGCGAAAATTGCAATAATGATTAAAATTTTTCCAAGGTTCATCAATTTATAAATGGAATGCACACGGCTTCGTCCATTTAATGGGAAGTCGGGAGTAGGTATTTTATTTTATTTATTTATATTATTATTCTCATACAGTGGAGTCGCAATGGCTCAGTGGTTAGGGCAGCGGACTCGCGGTTTCGATTCCCAGACCGAACGTTGTGAGTGTTTATTGAGCGAAAACACCTAAAACTCTACAAGGCTCCGGCGGGGGGGGGGGTATTCTTTCACCACAACTTCATCTCACTTTTTCTTCCTGTTTCTGTTGTACCTGTGTGGAGTGCTCAGCCACTTGCACATTAATTTCACGAGCGGGCTGTTCCGTTGATTGGATCAACTGGAATCCTCGTCGTCATAACCGAAAGAGTGCCATGCCGATTCTTATACTATTCATTGAAAACATCATCATTTCTAGTATTCTTTTCTACTCTAGGCACAAGGCCCGAAATTTTGGGGGAGGAGATCAGTCGATTAGATGGACCCTAGTGCGTAACTGGTACTTAATTTATCGACCTCCGAAAGGATGAAAGGCAATGTCGACCCCGGCAGAATTTGAACTCAGAATGTAGCGGCAGACGAAATACGGCTACGCATTTCGCCCGGCGTGCTAACGATTCTGCCAGTTCGAAATGTTTTATTATATTAAAAAATGTAATCACACAACGATGTTTAAAGTTTCATATTTCCGATGCTGAATATTGAATGATGCAGTACTTACGTAAAAATGTAATAAAATTACATAAAATAATGGCCCTAAAATATTTTAGCCAGCTTGACGAATATAAATATTTCTTTGTATAAAGATTATAGTTACTTATATAGGTTTTACATAGTAAGGAAACATCTTTTTGTTCTATATGAGTAGTTACAAGCAAACTTATTTGCATAGATACAAATATACAAATGTACACACACACACACACACACACACACACACAACACACACACACACACACACTCAAATGAATATTTATACATATACACATATAAATCTATCTATCTGTCAGTCTGTCTGTCCATCTGACTGTTTGTGTGTGTCTCGCTGTACGTATATCTATTTATGCATGTATGTATGTATATATGTATGTATGTATGTATCTATCTATATATCTATTAATAATCCTGGATAAAGGATAAATACATAGTTTAATATGTGATCATTAATGCGTACACATATACGCACTCATGAATTACTGATTCAGTAGTAAATGCGTGATGTTTTATATTTCCTCATAAACACACACACACACACACATATGTATGTTTGTATGTATGTGTGTGTGCGTGAGTGTGTGTGTGCAAGCGTGTGTAAGTATTTATGCTTCAGTTCATTCATACATGTGTGAACGTGTGTGTGTGCATTTAGTAAAAAGTTATAATGGTTTCTAATCGAGGTAAAGTCCATCAGTTATGAAAAGAATCTATTAGTGGATACCTTCAAGCCCACTGCTTCACTACTGCTTATTTTATCGATGGTGGCGAAATGGAAAGGAAAGCTGACCTCGGCGTGGTTGGAACTCCGATGTAGAAAACCGAAAGAAATAATGTGAGATAATTTTTCGATTCTCTAATGATTGCGCCAGCTCAGCGCATTCACAGGAGTCTGTCTTCGGCAGAAGGCGAACAGTTTTTGAGAGGAGGAGGTTGAACGATACTTTAAGCCTCAGTACTTGACTGGTATTTTCTGTTATCGACTTTGAAAGGACGAAAAGAAAAAAAAACTGTGAAAAGCCCAATAAATGGCCACAACACATTCAGTTACAACAGGAAAATTGAAAGTAACACAAGTAAATTGCAAATAATGCAGTGTTACGGAAAGAAACATGGAGTCTCTGAATAAAACACACTGCTTGAGTCAAACCCAAATGGAATTTGTTAAAATATATTAGAAATCAACGTGACTTCAAGAACAAGACAAGAAAACTTTTAGGAAGTGACTTTGGACGGACAAGGAATATGTACAAAATTGTTGAAAATAACAAACAGAGATAATGAATAAACTTTAGTCGGAAAGTCTAATGACGGTCGCTTCTGATAGGATCATGTGGAGGAGATAACTGAGAACTCTGTCCCCACGACACACTTACAAATAGTGGACAGAAAAAGAAAATGCATGGATGAATTATCATTGACAGAATATTGTTGCAGAGGTCCAAAAGGATAGAAACTATTTCCTAAACGACGTACCCATCACAGCAGACGATAACATATTTCTATGAGAAATAATAAACTTTTACAAGTATAAAGATCTGGAAAAACAGGAGACACAACAGGAATGGTTTAACTAAAAATGTGCCAACAAATACATTACAAGGAGGTGCTGAAAAGTTTTGGGATTTTGGGTAAAAGAAGATACAGGAGGATCAGTTAAATGTGATTTTATTGATTATGATCGTCTGTGTTTCTAAGCTCCGTAAAAGAACTCGGCAGTTTGGGCTTCAACAAGATCTTACTCTCAAAGCCAGGAACTTTTCAGCATCCCATCGTTCAAAAATTGCAGGACTTACAAACATGAATTAACATACAGAAAATAGTACTGACTGTCAGGGCACGCATATTATAGGGACTATTTTCAATCCTTTTGAAAGCATTACAGTACAACGAAACAATGCATGCGTCGAAGTCATAGGCAGATATATTTCGCTACTGAAAGATGACAACAACAACAACAGCAACGCAAATAACAATAAAAGAGACGACGCCAGTTGTACGAACAACAACACTAATAATAATAATGATAATAATAATAATGATAATAATAATAATAATAATAATGATAATAATAATAATAATGATAATAATAATAATAATAATTATGATAATAATAATAATAATAATGATAATAATAATAATAATGATAATAATAATAATATAATAATGATAATAATAATAATAATGATAATGATAATAATATTGATAATAATAATAATGATAATAACAATGATAATAATGATAATAATAATAATAATGATAATAATGATAATAATAATAATAATAATAATGATAATAATGATAATAATAATAATAATAACGATAATAATGACGACGACGACGACGAAAACGATGATGCTGATGTGATGATGATGATGATGATGAATGATAACAGTAATAATAATAATAAAGTAAGCAAACGATGCTGGGTCACAGATATTGCATTCCCAGCTGACAACAAGGTATGCGATAAGGAAGAAAGAAAGGTCGATTGATATGACAGGTTAGCTTGGGAGGTTAAGCAGTTGTAGTCGATATAAAAGGTGGTGGTAGTACCAATAATTGTCAGAGCCCTGCTAACAGTGAGTAAAAATCTTGAGAAGTATATGGAATATATAGGGGCTGCAATAAGGGTTGAGCACTTGCAGAAAATAACACTGCTTGGAACCGCTCGAATACTCCGGAAGGTGCTCGAAAAATAAGAGGTGTTACCTTAGTGAACAGCTGACACCGTTGTATATTTCCACTGTTAGAATCTGTGCAAAGGCAATAATAATAATGAATAATAATAACAATAATAATAATAATATAATAATAATAATAATAATAATAATAATAATAATAATAATAATAATAATAATAATAATAATAATAATAATAATAATAATAATAATAATAATAATAAAATATAATAATAATAATATAAAATAATATAATAATAATAATAATAATAATAATAATAATAATAATAATAATAGCAGCAGCAATAATAATGATTAAAATAGGGAAGGAATAAAAAAAAGGATGTACGTATTACATATCGAACAGATGTGAGAGAGAACTTATCTAAATATGAACATGATCTAGATTTTGTTAGTTCTTACAATGAATATTTTTTTTTATGTGTCCTTTATTTGTAAACAATCGAAGGCAAAAAATTGTATAAATGAATCTAGAAGAATATCAGATTTTGGCTTATGGAATGAGGCTCACGGAATGATGATGATGGTGGTGGTGATGAGAACAACAACAATAACAACAATAATAATAATGATGATGATGATGATGATGATGATGATAATAATAATAATAATAACCCTAATAATAATAATAATAATAATAATAATAACAACAACAATAATAATGAAATGCGTAAGGTCATTTATGATGTGTATTTCAAGGTAAAAGGAAGGTTCAAAAAAGGGATACAATATAATGAATAACAATATTCAAAGAAAAACGAAGCTGGTATCATAAAAATTGGATGAGCTTTCATTGTTTTCTGATGTGAAACGAAAGTGAAAGTAGAAAGGTAAGACAGATAAATAGATAGGGATAGTTGGAGAGCGAGAATTAGAGGGAGAGATAAGTGGAGGCAGACGGAGAGCATTGCAAGAGTGGGAGAGAGGCAAAAAAGATGCAGATAGAGTGAAAAGGTATAGCAGAAAATATAAGCAAGAGTACAAACAATAAGCTAAGTGAATTAAAGTTATTTCTTAAGGAAGTTATCCAGCATTATTGAATGACATATAAGTCACAACAATTGACATTGTTGAAGATAGGAGCAAATTTTGGGATATCTATTTTATCAAATCTTTTGTGAGCATGTGTGCGTTTGTTTGTTCTCTTTATTCTTCCTTTGTTCAGCTTTCTTGCTGTTGTTGTCGACTTCTTTTTCGTTTTCTGCTGTTTTTTTTATTTGTATTTGTAGATTGATCAAATCAATCTCGGAATATACAGTGAGACATACAGGCTCTCATTCTGTTACATACATGCGTCTATAAATACATACATACACACACACTATATATATGCACATATTCATAGGTATACATATACATGCAAGCACGCATATATATGTATATATATATACATACATACACACACCTATATACATATATATATATATATATATATATATATATATATATATATATATATATATATATATATATATATATATATAAACTTTTATATGTTTGTGTATGTATAATATATTTGCTTCTAGGTACATAATAAACAATGCTGACCTAGACATATAATCAAATAGCACATAGCTCATTCATACATATTTACATACATACATACATACATACATGCATACATACATACATACATACATACATACATACATACATACATACATACATACGTACGTACATACTTACATACGTACATACATACATACATACATACATACATACATACATATATACATAAATACATTTACTCATACATACACAGGCATACATACACAGGCAAATCGAAATACATGTATATATATATATGTATATATATATATATATATGTATCATATATACAGACATAAGTGTGTGTATATATATATGCGATTATGTGTGGTTGTTTGTAAATATATTTGGATATATAGATATATATTAATATATATATTTTAATATTCACATATATATATATATAGACATACCTACACACATTTATACAAAAGCACAAAAGAAAATTCACGCAGGTTGGAGAGAGATAGACAAATGTGTCTTTTGTGCAGATTGCAGCTATTTCTTAACAACAAATCTATTCATATTTATATACAAACCATCACACAATTTATAGATACTCACAAATGCATACGCACTCGCACACTCACGCACACACACACATAAACACACGTACACGTGTTTGTGTCAATCTATCTATCTGTCTATCTATCTATCTATCTATCTATCTATCTATCTATCTATCTATCTATCTATCTATCTATCTATCTATCTATCTATCTATCTATCTATATATCTATCTGTCTGTCTATTTGACAGTCTGTCGATCTGTCTCTCTGTCTATATATTTAGCTATTTACTAACTATATACTTATCTGTACGTGTGGTTAGATCGACGTATACATATTACTCTATTACACATCTATAGATACACGTATATATACATACGAATACATATTATTTATAATCACTTACATCTATACACACACGCGCACACGTACACACACGCACACGTACACACACGCACACGTACACACACGCACGCACACACATATCCCTAATATACATTTGTGTCTGTTTCAGTATTCATTTTAATAAGTTCATATACGAATCACTACCAGAACTAGAGAAGAAATTTTAGGAAGGTAGCTTTTGTGTGCAGCAGATGCACTGGAGCAATTAACACCGCAGATTCTCAGAAAACTGATTCCACCATATGCCAGGGGAAGAAACTAGTAGTAATTGATAGGTGACCAAGTCTGTAATGGGGGTAGATGCCCGGAGAGCGTTACCACCTGAATAAGAATAGTCTGGACGATGTTCAGAAAGCTCCTACCTCTACTGGTGACAAAGGGCGTCTCGCTCAGAGTGATAAGTAGATTGTATGATGCATGTGTGCGAACTGTCATGCTACACAGCAGTGAAACATGGGCCGTGACTGCTGAAGACATGCGTAGGTTTGAAAGAAGTGAAGCTAGTATGGTCCGCTGGATGTGTAATGTCAGTGTGCACACACGACAGAGTGTAAGCGCCCTGAGAGAAAAGTTGGCCATAAGAAGCATCAAATGTGGTTGCAAGAGAGACCACTGCGCTAGTATTTTCGTGTGCTGCGTATGGATGAGGATAGCTGTGTGACATGCCTCTCCCTAACAGTGGAAGGAACCCGTGGAAGAAGAAGACCCAGGAAGACATGAGACGAGGTGGTGAAGCATGACGTGCAAGTGGCTGAGTACTCCACAGACACGTGTACACTTAATGTAGTTCTCGGGGATATTCAGCGTGATACAGAGTATGACAACGCCGGCTCTTCGAAATATAGGTACAACAGAAACAAGAAGAAAGAGTACAGCAAGGTACTATATATATATATATATATATACGATGCGCTTCTTTCAGTTTCCGTCTACGAAACCCATTCACAAGGCTTTGGTCAGGTCAAGGCTCAAGTAGAAAACACTTGCTCAAAGTGGCACGCAGTGTACTGAACTCGGAACCATGTGGTTGGGAAGCAGACTTCTTACCACATAACCACATATGTGCCTAATATATATATATATATATATATATATATATATATATATATATATATATATA
>NC_042999.1:152462195-152464695 GCF_006345805.1 Octopus sinensis
AGAATAAGTACTAGGCCGACAAAATTAAGTCCTGAGGGTCGATTTGTTCGATTAAAGGCGGTGCTCCAGCATGGCCGCAGTCAACCGACTGAAACAAATAAAAGAATAAAAGAATATATGTGAGTGTGTATATATGTACATATAAATTATATTATGTTATGAATATGTTATACTTTATTAGATTATATGATATCATATTACACATGTGTGCATATGTGTGTGTTGGTGTGTGTAATAACATCAATGTGCTTTCATTTTCCACATTAATATACACGGAAGCAGTTAATAATAACCTGTTTAGTTTGCGAAGTATAAAATGAATTTGATTATCTTCTCGTCTTGTATCGACAACGATGGACAAGGTCACGACAACCACGACGACGACGACGACGACGACGACGACGACGACGACGAAGACGACGATGAAGTCGATGCGACGGTGCTGATGATGACACTGATGCTGCTGCTGCTGATGATGATAACGATAATAGTGAGGATGACTACGACGACGACAATGATGATGGTGACAATCTCATATTGGCTGTATGTCACAAATTTCCTTGATTGAGAAATGCCTTCTATGCGATCTAATTCCAGTTCTGTAACTGCATCATCATCGTCCTCCTCCTCCTCCTCCTCCTCCTCCTCCTCATCATCATCATCTCCATCATCATCATCATCATCATCATCATCATCATCGTCATCTTCATCTTCACCACCACCACCTTACCATCCCTGCAAAAAGTGCAAAAGATTATTTTAATTGGTACGTCACATGTATCGAGAAGAGCGTTGTCGCTGTGAATTTTCTTTCCTTATTCTCTCGCTTTTCTCCTTTTTTCTTTTTTCATTTTTTTCTTTTCTTCCCTTCTCTCTGTTTTCTTTTTCTTTTTCTTTTTGCTTTTATTCCATTCTGGGGTCGATTTGTTCGGCTAAAACACTCCAAAGCGATGCTCCTACATAGCTGCAGTCAAATAACTATTCTCGTCGGGAAAGGAAGCACAGGCATTTGTCACACACTTTTCCCAAATTCTTTTCTTCCTGGTGTTGATCCATGCTCTACAATATTTTCTAGCTTACTAGTTGATTAAATTTACTATAAAAATTTAGGCTATTTCCCATAGAATTTTTCAAGATTCTAATAACTGTTTTGACTGCGTTTATAAATATACCTTGTGCAATTATAACATATTTTCCTTCTTTATATTTTACGTCTTCTGTTTTTCAAAGTAGGTGATGTATACTTTGTTTCATCCATTAGAGAGGGTCTCCTTTTACAACCACCTCAGCTAACGGCATGATTACAAATATATTTCGAAAATTGTGTGACAACAATAAATAATTGTTTGAAAATACAAAATCGTTTTGTTTCAAAAATTTGAAAAAGTACAAGGAATGCATCTCAACTCTTTCTAAAGAAATCCAATTTTAGCATACAATCCTATAATTTTTACAAAACCTCAAAAGCTCTTAGAAAAACGCCTGTCGCTTTGTAATTCCAAATAAAAAAAGAGATTTCTTTTATTTGATCTTAGCAGAGGATAAAGATGTTTTCGTTATAATCGAATTATAGATTTTGTGAAGATGAGCGTAGAATTCTCCTCAAATCATATACGAATGTTTGTCTGTGTATATGTATGCATGCATGTATGTATGTATGTATGTATGTATGTATGTATGTATGTATGTATGTATGTATGTATGTATGATGTATGTATGTGTGCACACAAGGATTCAGGGACTTGTTGATCGAAAAAATAACGAACCCGAATACCGTACATTGGTCACCACCTGGTAACATACTCTCTTTAATACCAAGTGACATCCTACATATAAACTTCCACCTCTGAAACACAGACCATACTTTCAAACCCACCACTGTAAACACAAACATAACGTGTATTTATATGTCAGCAAAATTAAAACCACTGCCTAAATTTATCTTCCTAAAAGACTCATCCTTAGAACGAATACACCCACCTATCAATCCACCACTGTATAAAATAACATGAATCTTGGAAGGCAACACTTGAAGTCTATGACGTATTTCTCTTTCCTATGCCTGATCTATTTTACTAAATTTTACTCCACTCACACTCTAAGTCTTGCTCCTATTCTTCTTACGCCTTCTTCAATAAGATAAATATACTGTATCTATTAGTAACTGACTCTTGTATGCATCGGCTCTCCTAAACATTTAGACCCTCTGATGGAGCCTAGAGGCACACTCAACATCCAAACGCTATCTACCCATCCATATTGAACAATGAAGAGATGGAGTTAGCATGGAGGATACCGTGGCCTTTTGGTAGAAACGGCCGTTAGGAACTAATCTTTTAATCTTTTACTCTTTTATGCATTAGTAATATATATTTGTGTAGCACACACTCTTTGCATGTGTATGTTTTCTTATAATATTCCGTTTTGTTTTGGAATAAATAGACATAATAGAAAGTCTACCGACTGATGTATGTCATTTTTGTATCCTCTCCATTTTCAT
>NC_042999.1:152474695-152479695 GCF_006345805.1 Octopus sinensis
GTAGGATGGATCCGTCTGTCGGCCGAGTCCGTAGTGAAGATTGCACCGCCGCCCTCCTTCAATTGGGCAGGTAAGGCAGTTTTCCTTTGCCTGGTGGCTGTGGCGAAAGAAGTTGTCTGGTGAACAAGGCTGAAAGGCATGAGGACAGATACATTCCTCTTTGGTACAGCTCTCATTGACTTCTTCCAGTTTCACTTGAAAAGGAAATTGAGAGTGGAGAGGGAAGTGTTGACCTCGAGTGAGTTTATTGAAAGGTGGGTGAAAGTTGTGAAAATGGCAAGTGTAGACCTGTGAGTCGGAGAGAAGGAATTGCAGAGGGCACTTTCTCATAGGGTTTCAGGGAAATTTCGGATGGTGGTGTTCCTCGGTTATCTATAGAGGCGTTCCTGTATCAGGAGGGCCACATCTCTATAATCCTGCCTACCACTTTTTTCTTCTTTCTCGTTCTGTATGTCATGCATATGTCTTCTCATTCCCAGGGTTTACTTTTTATTTTTTATTTATTTATTATTTCATTATTAAACCCCCAAATTTATGTCTGTCTCTGCATTATCCCCCTCATCTTTTGCCCACGTGGCAAATAAATGACATCATCATCATCATCATCATCATCATTATTATTATTATTATTATTATTATTATTATTATTATTATTATTATTATTATTATTACTGTTTTTGGTATTATTATTATTGTTATTGTTGTTGTTATTTATTATTACTATCATTGTTATCATAATTTTTGCTATTACTATAATTTTTATTTTTCCGTTGTATATCGTCGTTTTTGTTATTTTATCATTATTATTACAATTTTTGTTGGGGAAGGCGTAGGTAGGATTTGAAGTGTAGTTAATTATATATATTTACAAGGAAATGCTTTTGTATGAGTCTGCTTCTCTGTGTTTAAAATGTATAATGTTTTTATGCATGTATTTGGGTAAGTATATTTTTGTACGTATGTATGTATGCGTGTTTGAATGTATGAATGTAATTGTAATTCTATGAGTATGGCTATGTATATGTATGCAGATATGCATCATCTGGTCGTGTGAAATATTCTAATAAAGATAAAGCTAGATTTTAACAGGGAGCTACCTTTTATTGGAATTATGACATCTACTGTGTAATGATGTATGTGTATGCATGCATGTATGTACGTATTTATGTATATATGTATGCATACATGTATGCATACATGTATGCATGTATTTAATAACTCATGTATGTATTTGGTCATGTATATTTTATATTACATGTGAAAGAGTAAATTCGCACCAATGTTAGATCTCGCTATATATATACTATATACATACATACATACATATATATATATATATATATATATATATATATATATATATATATATATATGCATATATACATATGTATATATATATATGTGTGTGTGCGTATATATATATATATTTATATATACATATACATATATTATTATATACGCATACTTGTATGTATACATACATATGTACAGATATAGATATAAATGTGCATGCGTGTGTGTATTTGTGTGATTGCTTAGATAGATATGGTAGAAAACCTGTGGTATCTTACATGTTGAAGGATGGTGCACTAGTAGGAATTTTTACTGCAGTTATTCCTCTACCCACAATACTATATTAAGCAAGATCTCGGTATGAGAAACAGACAAGGGTGGCGGTGTCAAAATCTGTCTTTCACCAAGTGAGCCAGCCACCAATAAGAAAGCACATGCAATAGTGGTGGTATGAAATATCTCATCACTCAGAAGATATCAAGCACGAAGAACGCTATGAAAGAGTTATAAAGTAACAATGTTCCAACATGATCACGACAGCTTGGCTGAAACACATTTAAAAAAATTAAAGAAATAACAATGCACATACATGCATATATACTGTTGCGTGTGGGCCCCCTTGTAGTTGTCGTGGGCCCCCTTGTAGTTGTCGTGGGCCCAGTGAGTCTCCTGGCAACCTATATTTTAGATCCTGTCCGCCACCGTACATACATACACACATAATACATACATGCATGTATGCATGCATGCATGAATACATACATACACACACGCACACATAGACACACAAACACACGCACACACACACACGTATATATACACACATATAACAAGAACAAAAATGGTGAAAAGCACATCTTCAATTGATGAATACACCATACATTACCGACGATCAATCCTATTGTACCAGCATATTTAGATGCAGAAGAAGGTAAAAAATATGTCAAATTAATATATCCAAAAATATATACTAGCACAACATTATCAAGGCTACACAAGAAGGGCTAAATTCAAAGTGAACTAAGAAAACATCTCTAATAGATGAACGCATACAAAAAGAACGTTATGAAGAAATACAATATTCTGAGAAAAGCCAGTTTCGTGTTTAAATTTTGATGACGTCAGTAGATAACCAAAGAATAAGAAATAAACATCTAAGTTCTGTCCCATGACAATTAGAAACAGAAATTTTTCCTCAAATATGCTAAAATTGGTTTAGAAAAATTATGCATATTAGATTACAAGAAAAGCAATTATAATGAGTGGGTTATTTATTATTATTTATGAGAAAGTTTCAGTGTGAAATTATTCCTACAATTTAATAATACTAATTTAGAAGTAATTATAAAATACATTTCTTCAGGGTAAAGATCACATTTAAGATTACCAGCATTATAAAATGGTGCGTAATTAATAATGGACTATTTTATATCATAGTTAATGATCTCCGTCTTTTAAATATCAAATGCATTAACTTAAATGAAGAAGAATGGCTATGTAATCTAGATTTCCAAATTGTAGCAAGAGAACGTATATAATATGTGTAATCCTTGCTTTAACTTTTCATTGATACACTATATTTTTTCTAAAACATTGATTTTCAAAAGGGCAGAAAATTCTGTTTTTGATATTACAAGGCATTCATTCACTTGTATGTGGTTCTCATGGTTAAAGGAGTTAATACTAATCCTTGTCTCAAAAGTAGGTGTTAAAGCATGATTATTCGCAGTATTATATTCACTATTATAACTAGGCGTTATCTTAAGGATATCAGTTTTAAAGTTGGTGTTACTTTTATCTAAAATATCAAAATCTCTTTCAAGAAAATTATCAGAATTCACAATTCCACAATTCGCACTATTGGTTCTACTCATGTTTACTAATTTCGAGCTAAGATTCTGTTTAATTTTACTTTTGTTATGTGCTGCTATAATTTGCAGTTAAATTTCTGGTGGTTGAATACGGAAATTTTACGCTATGGCAAATAGATAATTTCCTATACTTATTTCAAGTTGAGAAATATCTAAACATTACAGCACAGAATTTCCTTGGAATATTAATAGCCATGCAAGATGCGAATGGTGCATTATACCAGATAATATTCATTGATTTAATCTTTATGTTATTTATATACACGCTTTTCTTCATATTAACATTGACAACATTAGACGTTCTCTTGCCGTAATTTCTATCTTAAATTTATACATATCTATCGACACATTAACATTATTATCATTCATATACACACAACAGATTAGAGTCTAAACTTTAGACTGTTAGAAAAGAAAAATTCCTACCCTCGGACTACCGTTATTATTATTGTTATTATTATTATTATTATTATTATTATTATATTATTATTATTATTATTATTATTATTATTATTTTTATTATTATTATTATTGTTGCTATTATTATTATTATTATTATTATTATTATTATTATTATTATTAGCGTCTTCTTTCAATTCTGTTTCCATTTCTTGACGAGTGTCTTCGTGATACCTAGAGCAGAGAAACGTTCAGTATACTTTGGTAGGCCATTAAAATAAACACACCAGCTTGTTCATTTACAAAGTCATGTGATAGAAAAAAGGGGAAGACAGAGAGAAAAAGGGAAAAAAATCAAAAATCATAAAGTAAACAAATAAAATCAAGGGAGAAAAGGAAAGAAAATTCACAGCATTAATGCTCTCCTCAATACGTGTGACGTACCAGTTACGACGATCTTTTGTATTTCCTATATGGATCATTCTTAAATAATTTTATGTATCCTCTGCCAGGGATCATTCTTAAATAATTTTCAGTTCCTTTTTTGATCAGTCCAAGTGCTCCTACAATCACTTCTATTATAACCGTCTTCAGATGCCGCATTTTTTCGATTTCGATTAGCAAATCTTTATATTTTCTGAGGTATAGTGCACCCATCCTAATAATTGACATAGCAGTATCAGGAGATCAACATATCCTCATGAAAGAAAGAGAGAAGATTGATAAATATGGAGACCGGAGAATTGAGATCGCTAAAATTGTGGCAGCTACGAGAGTCAAACATAAAGGTTATCCCTATTGTCATCGGAGCATTGGGTTTTATCAAATTTCTATGTGTTTATACGAATGATGAAATGAATTCTCATTTTCAAAAGTAAAATAAAAGTAAAATATATTTATTACCTTAAAATATAACTAAATAAAACTTTCTCTTTTGTATTACTCCTCACATAATTAGTCCATCGTTAATACCGTTTCCTCCACCTTATCCTCTTCCCGACACCAGACCTAATATGTGCACTCATCCTGCACCGTTTATGCTAACTCTTTCTATATCTATTTTTTATTCTCTTCCCCCTCTCTCTATATGATTTAAGATGTGTGGAGATTTCAACCAATAAGGCGGCCATCCAGCCTTTATACCGGTTGTTACTAGAGAGAGATACATTATAATTATATCTAATTATTTTAAATCCCTTTTAGCATCGAAAGTATGTCCGCATATTTTTGTACACATATTTATTGGGTTGTCCGGAAAGTTCGTGCCGATTTTTAAAGGAAAGAAAAAGGTCAATAAATACTTACCATTACATTTTTAATCAACCAAATATGAACTGTTTTCTTGCACAATGCATCTTCATCTTTCCTTTAGCTTTAAAACACCCTCTTCCCAGAATTGAGGTGGTTTCATGGCAAAGAATTCATCTAGGTATCTTT
>NC_042999.1:152484695-152517437 GCF_006345805.1 Octopus sinensis
ACAGAATATGTTGTATCTCTCAAGTCTGGCATATCTTTGTTCTTCATATGTCTGTTCAATGACAGCAGCCCTGGGACTAAACAGAGTCGGCAATAACTTACAAAAGCTCGCAATGAGAACAGAAATGACACAAGACTCATGTCCCAACTTTATGACTATAATCACTCATCGATAGTATTGCTAATTAAAATAACCAATTAGGAGAGACGGCCATGTAATGAATAATTACATGACTAATTGTATTTTACAAGTGTATGGAATAATATGTATGAATATAATTATTTCTACATTAAATTTCACGAAAGTAAATGAGTAATTTTTGGTAAATAGAAATAATTATTAAGAATTAACAATAAAAATTAGTTTAAATTAATGATTGGCAAAAAACGGATTTTAACTAAATTTTTAACTAAATATTTTCTTCATAACTTCACAAAGCAAACTCTGCACTAATTAACAAGTAATTAACCTTGATAAGATACTAACATTTGCATTTAGTAATTCTATTTAGGTAGAAACGAACAAAACCAAAAACTAAAATTTTCTGTTTATAACAAATCAAAACGTCAACACACTACAGAAATAATTAAACTAAATATTAATTAATAAAGATAAGAAATTAGCATTATATTATCCAATACCTAATTTTGGCAAGCAGACAGGAAGAACATTAGAAACAACAGCAAGAAAACAACAAAAATGTAATTTTCTGCTTATAAAGTGCGCTCACGCACACACACTGACACAGATACATTTATGCATACACACACGCACTCACACATACATACACACGCACACACACATGCACACACAAATACACACATACACACACGCGCACACACACACGCATGCACACTCACATATATACAGAGACGCACACATACACACCTATATACACATACACACGCACACACACACACACAAACTCACAAACACACGCACACAGACGTACACACACATACACACACATGCACACACACACACGCACATGCACACCTACACACACATGCACACATACACACACACGCACAAAGAGTTAACAAACTATGGAAATAATCGCATTAAATAAAATTAATCTAACGCACCGTTTGAGAATGCGAGCGGTTCTATATCAAATTGGTTAACAAATTTTACGGTTGTTTGTTTAACCAAACAAGCATATACAAAAAGAATGTGCACTAATTACATAAGCCTATATTCTCCTAAACTGTAGTGTACAAAAATCAACATACATGCGTATATATATATGTGCATTTATATATGTATATATACGTACATGCATACATGTGTATGTGTATATATACATATATATATATATATATACATACCTATATACATATAGATGCATACAACTATACACACACATATGTGTGTATGGGCATGTGTGTACATTTGTGTTAGTATACTTGTACATATATGTGTGTGTGTATGTGTGTGTGTGTGTGTGTGTGTGTGTGATGATCTATCTCGGGCGATTGAGAGATATGTTCGATATATATTTTAGATTATATTCTTTATTGAATCACTTTCGTAACTTATCTTTCCCTTTCATATCACTACGATCTTCAGGCGAGATGAAAATCTGTGTTGTGAAACTAGTGTCTACCTAAAAATAAAATCTGTTTAAAAAATAGCAAGATATATATATATATATATATATATATATATATATATATATATATATATATATATATATATAATATATATATATATATATATATATATATATATATATATTATATATATATATATATATATATATGTATATATGTATGTATGTATATGTATGTGTATGTATGTATGTATGTATGTATGTATGTATGTATACGGTAAAGGTTTTAGTTGTCAATTCTGTACAAGACATTGTAGATATTTAGCTGGGCGAAAAAGTCACATTCGATCACAGCACCAATAACAGTTAAGCTTCGTGCAATAGCCATACTCGATAACGAGGGGGCAGCCATAATGTGTAAGTAACAGTTTTAGGAGAAAAACTATTGGTTTCATATCTAGCGTGACCTAGACATATCTTCAGTTTCTCTAAACGATAACTGTTCTCTGCAAAGAATGTTTTTTAAAAACGAGAACGTCGGTGATAGTCAAAGAAATGTTCCTCTGAAAAGTTTATGGCCAGGCGAGTTGTCTTCCCTCGCTTGATAGCTAGGGTTTCCAATTTTGAAGTAAAAATTTCCGAAAATGTGGACAACTCCCCACGTCTTCCGTCCTGGAGTTCAGGTAGCCTCCTCGCTTATGTGAGTTCATAAGGGTTATATATTTTTCTGTCATACACAATTTACATAGTTTTGTTCCATTGCAATAGGTTCACAAGTTACTAGTAATTTCCACCTGATGTTAAAGGGCGTATGATCGACTCTTACGTGCCATACGTACGTACATACATACATACATACATACATACATACATACATACATACATACATATATACATACATACATGCATGCATGCATACATACATACATACATACATACATACATACATACATACATACATACATACATACATACATACATACATAGGCATGCATATATACTACGGCACTCCGTCGGTTATGACGACGAGGGTTACAGTTGATCCGATCAACGGAACAGCCTGCTCGTGAAATTAATGTGCAAGTGGCTGAGCACTCCTCAGACACGTGTACCTTTAACGTTCTCGGGGACAGTCAGCGTGATACAGAGTGTAACAAGGCTGGCCCTTTGAAATACAGGTACAACAGAAACAGGAAGAAAGAGTGGGGGAAAGTTGTGGTGAAAAAGTACAGCAGGGTTCACCACCACCTATGCCGGAGCCTCGTGGAGCTTTAATTGTTTTCGTTCAATAAACACATACAACACCCGGTCTGGGAATCGGGACTGCGATCCTATGACCGCGAGTCCGTTATCCTAACCACTGGGTCATTTCGCCTCCATTATGCATACATATATGTATGTATGCATTTATATATGTTCTAACACTTCTACTGCATGTCTACGTGTATATGTCAAAATAACAACATGCATACATAACAGTTGCAGGCATGCAATTATTAGATACGTAATGTCGAAGAACCAAAAAAAAAAAAGCCTCCATAAAGTGCCTACTTTACATACGAGCCTCATGCGAGTCTTTGACCTTGGAGAAACAATATATTTGCATATATGCTTATATACCTACTTATATATACATGCCTGTGTGCATATGTAAAATTGCATGTAATTGCTTCGGAAATATTGGAATATAATTAAAATATCAAAGTTGCCGAAGAAATGGTTTAACTGTACTTAAATTGTTTTGGAAGAGTTTCTGTATATCTTGGACACACACAAATATTCATATACATAGACACACACACATTCGTATGATATATAAATATATATGTGTGTGTTGGTGTGTGTGTGTGTGTGAGAGAGAGAGTGAGTGAGTGTGCGTGTTTGTATATGTATGTTTGTCGTGTTTTATATTTATGTGTATGTGTGTGTATTGAAAAATTTATGTGTGCGTATATAAGTGTACATATACATACATACATGTACTACATACGTATACGAATGCGTATATGTCTGTGTTTGAATATAACATGAAACAGCGTGGATTTTTGCACATGCACACACACGAAGACACACACAAGATGACAGGCCCACCTAACACACACGTAGACACACACATACGTATATATGTATTCATATATGCACCTATCTACTCACGTATTTATTTAAATATTGATATTGCGCATTTTCAAATATATACAGTCAGAACAATATGCAAATAAATATATACATATTTGTATTTACACAAATATACACATTAAACCAACCAGACATGTACTACGCATGGGGCTATGCGTACACATACAACATACACACACATACAAATATAAACGTATTTATCAATATATGTATGTATGCTCGTCTATATAGATATGTATGTATGTAATGGGTTGGTTCGATATTTGGGGATTAATTCGTTTTAACCCGTATTTTTCCTTCGTGTAGTAATCTTTATATTTCGTCTGAAGGAAAAATGCACTTAGCATTTTCTGCATTTTAACACTGCTTCCGCCATTTCCTATATATTTTTTTTAGTTAAATTTCCCACATACATACATACATACATACATACATACATACATACATACATACATATAGGTGTGTTTGTGTGCGCGTTTGTGTACGCGCGTGTGTGTGTATATATATTTGTAATGTACATTTAAAGATTTTCTCTTTTATTTAAAATGATTTTTCGCTGAATGGAAATGCCATTCTTGTGGAAGCTTATTGATCATTAGTTCTGGGTTTCCACTCTCTGCCTTGCCTTTTCTACAACTCTTTTACCATTTCTCCCCCTCTCTCTCTTTTTCCTTTTACATTATGTATATATAATTGTTTATATATCTACGCAATCATATATACATATGTACGGATGCATACATACTAAATACAGATACACAAGCACACACATATTTGTGATTGTGTAAAATATATGCCTACACACACATATCACACGCACGCACACACAAACACACCTATATATACTTATGTATGCATACATATATATGTATACACAGCCACACACGTGCATAGGTGTGTCTCTGATGTGCGTGTCAGATAGTGAATGAACATATTTTTATGTGAATTAATATGTTGCAGGAGGTGGGTGGGAATTGAAGTTCTACAGTAAAAAATTGTCCCCGTATACATATACAGACACCACCACAACCATATGCACACAACCGTACACACACACACACACTTTACTACCCCCCATATATATATACATATACATGCATAAGTGGAGGCGCAATGGCCCAGTGGTTAGCGCAGTGGACTTGCGGTCGTAGGATCGCGGTTTCGATTCCCAGACCGGGAACCTCCACGAGGCTCCGACAGTGGATGGTGGCGAACCCTGCTGTACTCTTTCATCACAACTTTCTCTCACTCTTTCCTCCTGTTTCTCTTGTAGCTGTATTTCAAAGGGCCAGCCTTGTCACACTCTGTGTCACTCTGAATCTACCCGAGAACTACGTTAAGAGTACACGTGTCTGTGGAATGGTCAGCCACTTACACGTTAATTTCACGAAGCAGGCTGTCCTGTTGATCGGCTCAACTGGAATCTTCGTCGTCGTAACCGACGAAGTGCCTCATGCATAAAACATTGGGGCTACTTTTTCGTTTTATTTATCAAAGATTTCTACAACTAATTTTACAATGTAACATACATACATGGACACACACTCACACACACACGCTCACGCACATACACACATACACACACTCATGCACACACACCCACACACCATATTTAGTTTAATAGCAGTTTGATTCGGTTCCATGAAAATTAAAGTTTCGTAGACTCCTCAAACGAACCTATCTCATCAGGTGCGGAGAAAGTGAATGTGGGGAGTCCAAATGTTTTCTGAATAATGGACAGCTATTGATGAACACAGTTCATGTGATGTTATTGATTTGCTGGCGACTTTACTTTCAATTCTATGTTCCAATTGACTTGAACATTGAAGGCAACTCCCTGTCTGAGAAATGGGGGTTTGTATACGTCCCCTAAACTTAACTTTCCAGCCAAACACAAACAGAGTGTGCACCAAGCTTTAAAAAGTTCTTTGGGTCGATTTCATCGACTAGACTATACAAGGCGATGCTCCAGCATGACCACAGTCCAGTGAGTGAAACAAAAACACGAATAATGAATTGGAACTTTATTGTCCAAGCTGATTTCTTCATTCTCGGATGATAAGGCGTAGGCGTGGCTGTGTGGTAAGAAGCTTGCTTCCCAACCACATGGTTCCGGGCTCAGTCCCGCTGTGTGGCAGCTTGAGCAAGTGTCTTCTATAGCCTCGGGTCGACCAAAGCGCTGAGAGTGGATTTGGTTGACGGAAATTGAAAGACGTCCGTCGTGTGTGGGTATATATATATATATATATATATATATATATACACATATATGTATGTATGTATGTATGTATGTATGTATGTATGTATGTATGTATTTATGGATGTATGCATGTGTGTGTCTGTGTTTGTCACCTTCGCTATCGTTTGGCAACCAATGCCGGTGTATTTATGACCCCTTCAATTCAGAAGGCATTGGTTGAGAGGCGCTATAGAAGACTCGTCTCCGAGGTGTCATGCAGTGAGACGGAACCCGGAACCATGTGGCTGAAAACAAACGTCGTATCACACAGTTGCGCGCATATGTATGTATGTACATATATATTTATTTATATACACACACACACTCATATATATGTGTGTGTATGTACGTATGTATATATATACACATATATATATATATATACATGTATATGTATGTATTTATATATATATATACATCTATATGTATATATACATATGTACACATATATGTGTGTGTGTGTGTTTGTGTATGTATGTGATTGTATATATATATATATGTATATATATATATATACATTATTGATGAGGCAGTGAAAATTTTCGAGTGAACTCCATAGGTAACCCTTTGTATTTCGCTTCTCCGGCATGTTGTTCATCACCAGGAGCTCCCTGCCGTTCATTTGGCATCAGTTCATCTGCACAGCAGCCTCTCCGTCTCTCTCGTCTCTTCGTCTCTTCGTCACTATAGTTTCGGGCATCCCCACTGAAGGATTTCGCTTTTTCGCAGGTTTCGTTAATTGATGTTTTGTATCATATTCCAGCAAGCTGTGATGTAATTTGCATACCGTTGAGAACACCTCCTTACTTCGTTATCTGAGGTGTGGTGCTGATTTAATTAATCAATGTAATTTATCAACTCATCGTTTGACATACTGTTAATATACATATACAGATCAATGGATCAGCTTGACCAATCAAATTAATTTTCTCCTGATAATGTATTTCATATTTTAGAATATCTGAGTGACCATTCGTCCTGCTATATTAATCATTATTACATAGCCGTATAAGGCAGCAAGTTGGCAGAATTATTAGTACGCCGGACAAAATGTTTAGAGGCGTTTCGTCGGTCTTCATATTCTGAGTTCAAATTCCGCCGAGGTTGACTTTACAGTTCATCCTTTCGTGGCGAAAAATTAAGAACCAGTGAAATCCTGAGGTTTATGTAAACAACTCGTCGTCTCTCACCAAATTTCAGGCCTTGTGCCTATGGTAGAAAGGATTATTGTATAGCCGTATAAGGCAGCAAGCTAGCTGAATCGTTAGCACCTCGGGCAAAGTCCTTTGCAGTATTTTGTCCCTCTTTACGTTCTGAGTTCAAATTCTGCCGAGTTCGACTTTACCTTACTTCATTTCGGGGAAACGAATTGTTAAAAGGGACAATCGACCTTATCGATAGTTGAACTCAGAATGTAAATAGCCAGGCGCAGGAGTGGCTGTGTATTAAGTAGCTTGTTTACCAACTATATGGTCCCGGGTTCAGCTCCATTGTGTGGCACCTTGGGCAAGTGTCTTCTATTATTGGCTCGGGCCGACCAAAGCCGGCTGAGAGGATTTGGTTGACGGAGACAGAAAGATATATATAGAGAGAGAGAGAGAGAGAGAGAGAGAGAGAGAAAGAGAGTAACAAACTGAGGGAAAGAAATCTTTCAAAGAAGTGTGTTAAACATCCAATTCACTGGTACTTCAGTTGGATACCATATAAATATTGGTTTAATTCAATTATAAAGATAAATTAAATATAAAGATATTCTATTGACAATCCAATAATTTATTTATATTACAATGTTACATTAAATACTATGAATATAATATATAACAACATAGTTTTTATAACTTTTATATGATATTATGTTATGTTATATACTATATTCATAGTATTTAATGTAATGTTGTATATAAATAAATTATTGAATTGTCTGTAGAATATCTCTATGTTTAATTTGTACAAATGATGTTGGCATCAATTTTAAAATCTATCTAAGACTTGGTCCCCGTGTTATCAGCCCACTACAGAAATCGAACTCGGTACACATAGTAACATTACGTCACAATTACTTTATCTCAACTGGTCCGGCTCTCTTTAGTACCATACGAAAATTCTTCAAAATGGAAACGGATCCCATAAAGTTCAAATGTTCACGGGACAAATTCCTTCAAAATATCCCGGACCAGCCTCCTACCCCCGCATATGTCTCCAACAATAATAACTCTTTGCTAGATTGGGCCATGATTCTCCATATATGACTAAAAGATTTCACCAAGTGGTGCTATTAAGTTAGACATAGCCTGGGCCTATACTGACCGAAACCTATCAAAGTCAAAGTAATATGTGTGTGTGTGTGTGTGTGTGTGTGTGTGTGTGTGTGTGTGTGTGTGTGTGTGTGTGTGTGTATGTGTGTGTATGTGTGTGTTTGTGTGTATCTGGTTGTTCTGCCACTATCGCTTTCAATCGATGTTGGCGTCTCTCCGTCCCCGTAACTTAGCGGTTCGGCAAAAGAGACCAATAGAATCAGTACTAGGCTTACAAAGAATAAGTTCTGGGGTTGATTTGCCCGACTAAAAGCGCTGCTCCAGCATGGCCGCAGTCAAATGACTTGAACGAATAAAAGAGTATAAGAGTCTGAAGTGATGTCGCAAACCATTCTTTTCGCTACACTCTGCCAATTCGTAGCCAACTCGTACCAACTCGTCGCCAAATTGGCTTCAAAAAATTAGCAAAAGACTACTTTAACGTTTGTTCTTGTTTCGGACTGTTATTGTGTTTACATAGTTTCTACTTGATTAATGTTTTAGTGTGACGTATTTTTACGACAAATAAGTTTCAAGCCACAAATCGTCCTAGGTTTTTAGAAGAAGGCGCCAACAACGTTAGTCGTTGGCCGTCGCCACTGGCATTTACAAATAGCCTGAAACAATGCATTGGGAATGTATCTGTGTGATATGGAAAGGTTTAACAGCTTTCAGTGGGTTACTTTCTGTCACGTTAAAGATGATAAAAGAGCTAAGAGCGGATATACTGGAAAAGAAGAAAAGAAATGGATTATATGCAAATATTATTTTATATGCTCTCTCACTCATAGGGTGGAGGCACATGGCCTAGTGGTTAGAGCAGCAGACTCGCCGTCGAGGGATCGCGGGTTCGAATCTCAGACCGGGCGATGTGTGTGTTTATGAGCGAAACACCTAAGCTCCACGCGGCTCCGGCAGAAGGTAATGGCGAAACTTCAGCTGACACTTTCGCCACAAATTACTCTCACTCTTTCCTCCTGCATCTTGCAGCTCACCTGCGACGGACCGGCGTCCCGTCCAGGTGGGGAACCTGTGGCTCGAGAAGGAACAAAGAATCACTCATAGGAGAAAAAAGATCTATAATAATAATAATAATAATATAAAAGCACAAGGTCTGAAATTTGGCGGAACGGGACTAATCGATTATATCAAGCCCAGTTTTCGCTGGTACTTTACCGAAAACAAAAGTATGGATGGCAAAGCCGACCTCGAAAGAATTTGAACTCAGAACATAGTGTGAGGCGGAATACTGTTATGCATTTTGCCCGGCGTGATACCGTTCTGCTAGCTTACCACCTTTTAATAATAATAATAATAATTGGCTTCAAATTTTGCCACAAGGGCAGCAATTTTGGGGGAGGGGGATGAGTCGATTACATCGACCCCAGTGTTTCACTGGTACTTAATTTATTGACCCCCGAAAGGATGAAAGGTAAAAATCTACCTCGGCAGAATTTGAACGTAAAGACGGACGAAATACTGCTAAGCGTTGTACCCGGCGTGCTAACTGACCTGCCGGCTCGCCGCCTTCTAATAGTAATAATAGTAGTAGTAATAATAATAATAATAATAATAATAATAATAATAATAATAATAATTATAATAATAAACCCTGAACTGGTTCTCCCCGCTAAAGGGAAACTTCACCCTCTCTCGAATTTCTTAGTAAACCCTATCACTCTCTTTCTCTCTCTCTCTCTCTCTCTCTCTCTCTCTCTCTTTCCTCTTCCTCCGAAGCCAACTGTACGTGGCAGTACCAACAGTCGCCAGTAAAATTTCCCACGGGTAAATATACTATGATCGATATATTCTACTGTGCAACGAATTGACAGAAATGCCACAATGTCGAGTATAATGGTTTGTGGAATTTCTTCCGGTTGTCTTCCGGGCTTCATTTCAAATTCCATCGACGTCAACGACGCCTTTCTTCCTTTTCGAGGTGGATTTGATAAATAAAAGTTCTCGTATACATACACTATTACACTATATATATATATATATATATATATATATATATAATATATTATATAATATATATAATATAATATATATATATATATATAGATATATCTATGTATATATATGTTAGATATAATATATATATATATATTATATATATATATGTGTATATGTGTGTGTGTGTGTTGTGTGTGTGTGCGTGTGTATGCATAGATTTATATATATATATATTATTAGTGGACCATATATCAGAGAAAGTGAAGCTCACTCTAAAAAGGTTAAAGCATTAATGTGTTTACATGCAGTTAAATATATGTCCGGTGATAGAGTGACCAATGGTTTCACACCCATGAAGCGCTTAGCTTTATAGGCTAGACATTAGGCTCCGATGGCAGCGGCGATTGTGAGTGGTTTTAGTAAACAGAAACTGAAAGAAGTCCGATAGTTTCTTTCAGCTGGCTATGCCACACAATATCTTGGCCCTCATATTTTCGAACAGGGAGTCCAGCACCCCTACCCCGCATCCAACACAAAACAGCGCCTGTGAACTTGTTTCTGGCTTGATGCTCTTTATCAGCACGGAGTAACTGCTTGGCTAGGCGTCGTTTCTGAGTTCCGTTCGAAGATATAAAGTTTTCAAAGTGACACACAGTTACTGAACTAATAAATAGAAACATAATTTTTTTCTTAATCTCTGAAAACAATATATTCAGATATATTCTTTAAAGTATGTAAACACACCAACACTGATTCTTAAGCGATGGCGGGGGGACAAACATATACACACAAATACACACGCGCACACACACACACAAACACAGATGCACACACATATATATAAATGCTGGGTGTTCAAAAAGTCTCTCTTTCGGTTGATTCTTGTACACTGATCCTTTGCTTGCTCCCCAGAAAAAATGTCTGGCGGTGCTAAATCAGGTGATCTTGCTGGCTAAAGACCCTTCGAAATAATCCGTTTATCGAAAACTTCTTGAAGTAGCGCCATGATGATACGCAAGATGAAAAAATTTCACTGCGGAGAGACTTTTTGAACACCCTTTATATACGATGGGCTTCTTTCAGTTTCCGTCTACCAAATCCACACACAAAGCTTTGGTCGGGTCGTGGCTATAATTGAATACACTTGCCCAAGTTGCCACGCAGTGGGACTGAACCCGGTACCACGTGGTTGGTAAGCAAACTTCTTTATTTCATTATATTAACCATAAAGGCCTTACATAGAGAAAGGAAGCTTACCACACAGCGACTCCTGCGCCTAATATTAAAAAAAATTCCATTATATTTTTATTATTAAATATTAAGAAACGGGAAAACAACTATTGAAATATTTTGTACATTGTAGATTTAGTGCATATAATTTTTAACCGCTAAATCTTCTTTGGGCCCCTTGGTGGGAACTACTGTAGGAGAATGTCGCAAGAAATGCTTTGCGATATTTCTTTCTTTTTTTTTGTGCAAATACAAAATTTGAGTGCTTCAGGATCTAAAGTCAGAGAAGTTCAATTCCTGCAGAAGTCAATTTAGCTTCTTGTCCTTTCGCAGTTGATAAATACACCACCAGTCAAATACCTGGGTCGATGACATCGATTAACCTCTCCTCCATCGATATTATTGACCTTTCTCACAAGTCAGACACCATTTCACACCATTTGAAGAATTCCTAAGGGAATTCTCATGCCGGATGATCCATAATGTCGCACGATGATCAGTTAATTCTCTGGTGATGTGAGTTAAAATTGGAAGAACTTATAAAATGTCATGGAAGGCAAGAACTCATGCAGAGAAGGAATGGTTTTTGGTCCTGGCAAACTGCCAGAAACGATATCAAAAGAAAAAAAACCCATAGTTTACTACATTTATATCACAAACATCATTGAGAAGGCAATGAACATCATCACATCCTCTTCCCAATCGCTTTACAATGATTTTACACCTAGCCGAAAGTGACCAATGTTATTTTTATAGAAACTTTGCCTCAATACTGCCCCTTGGAAAATTCTTCACGCCACAATACGATTCCCACTTCGTAGATAAAAATGTTCATATCTAAGAAGAAATTATCACTATTATTGTCCTCCTCCTCTCCTCCTCCTCCTCCTCCTCATCATCATCATCATCAGTAAGAGCAGCAACAGTATCATCATCATCATTATCATCATCATCATAATCGTCGTCGTTGTTGTCGTCGTCATCGTCATCGTCGTCGTCATCATCATCATCATCATCATCATCATCATCATCATCATCATCATCATCATGGTGAATGTAAGGCGGCCAGCTGGCGGACTCGTTTGCACGTCGAGGAAAAATAGCGGTATGAAGTCCGTTTTTACGTTCTGAGTTCAAATTCCGCCAAGGTCGACTTTGCCCTTTCATCCTTTCGAGGGTCAATAAAATAAATACCCAGGTAGGCACTGGGGTCGATGTAATCGACTTGCACCCTGCCCCCGAAACGCTAGCCTTGTGCCAAAATTAGAAAGTATTATCATCATCATCATCATTATTATTATTATTATTATTATTATTATATTATTATTATTATTATTATTATTATTATTATTATTATCATTATTATTATTATTATTATTATCATTATTATTATTATTATTATTATCATCATTATTATTATTATCATTACTATTATTATTATCATTATCTTATTATCATTATTTTATTATTATTATTATTATTATTATTATTTTTATTATTATTATTATTATTATTCATTATTATTATTATTATTATATTATTATTATCATTATATTTTATTATTATTATTATTATTATTATCATTATTATTATTATTATCATTATCATTATCATTATATTATTATTATTATTATTATTATTATTATTATCATTATTATAATCATTATCATTATTATTATTATTATTATTATTATTATTATCATTATTATCATTATCATTATCAATATTATTATCATTATTATTATTATTATTATTATTGACGCATTATGCCCATTTCAATGAATGTAATATTCTTATTGATTTTTTTCCTTCATTGTTCTCATTACGAAGCAAATTACAAGGATGGTCACACTTCTATTGAAATGATAGATTCTTCTGTTCTTTCACTATTTCATTCTTCCTCCCTCCCTCACGCTCTCCCTTTCTCTCGCTCTCCCTTTCTCTCGCTCTCCCTTTCTCTCGCTCTCCCTTTCTCTCTCTCTCCCTTCCTGTCTGCATATGTGTGTGCTTGTGTGTGTGCGTGTCCGTGTGTGTGTGTGTGTGTGTGCGTGTGTGTGCGTGTATGTGTGTCATTGTGTGTGTGTGCGCTTGTGTTTGTGTGCACGTGTGTGTGTGCGTCTCCGTGTGTGTGTGGTGTGTGTGTGTGTGCGTGTATGTGTGTGTCATTGCGTGTGTGTGCGCTTGTGTTTGTGTGCACGTGTGTGTGCGTCTCTGTGTGTGCGTGTGTATGTTTGTGTGCACGTGTGAGTGTGTGTGTGAGTGTGTCCGTGTCCATGCGTGCGTGTGTAAGTGTGTGTGTGTGTAAATGTGTGTGTGGGTCAGTACGTGTGTGTGTGTGCGTGTGTGCGCATATGTGTGTGTGTGTGTGTGTGGTGCGTGCGTGTGTGTGTGTGTGCGTGTCTGTGTATGTGTGTGTGTGTGTGTGTGTGTGTGCGTGTCTGTGTGCGTGCGTGTGTGCGCATATGTGTGTGTGTGTGTGTGTGCTTTATCCCACTAGCTTCTTTGATTCTGTGCTAGTTTGTCGCTTTGTCTCTCTGTTGAATGTCTATTATTCAGTAATGACGGCTTTTGTGATCTTTTTCGGGTGGTATGGGTTTCCAGATTTCTGACTGTCGTCATTTTCGTCATCATGATGAGGATGATGGCGGTGGTGATTTGTTTTTTGTGGTGATGGTGGTAGTAGTGGTGGTGGTGATGGTGATGGTGGTGGTGGTGGTGGTGATGATGGTTGTGGTGGTGGCGGTGGTGGCAGCGTGGATTGTGATGGCGATGCCGGTGATGGTCGTGATAGTTTTGATGATGATTGTGATGACGATGATGAGGAGGATGATGATGATGATGATTACGATAGTAGCAATGACAGTGATGGTTGTGGTGATAATGGTGGTGGTGGGTGGGGGAGGGAGATGATGATGATGATGATGATGAGGACGACGATAATGACGACGACGACTATGACGACGACGACGATGACGATGATGATGATGACGATGATGGCGATGCGGCGATGACGACGACGACGACGATGACGATGACGATGACGATGATGAGGATGATGATGACAACGATGCGAGGATGATGATGATGGCGGTGGTATTAGTGGTGATGACGACGACGACGACAACAGTAACGATGACGACGACGATGAGTATGGATGACGATGGAGATGGTGATGGTGATGATGATTTATCGCATTATTTGACGTGACAAATCCCCCACAATCTATGTTTTCCGGTTTTGCTGAAGACGCACTCGATTCAATTGGTAAATAAAATTGCTTATTCTTTATTCTATAGATAACATGAAGATGAGAAACAAAACCAGCAACTATTTATGTTGTTATTCTGAAGTGACATCGCTTTCGGTACCTATTTCGTTTAAGGCATAAAATTTCGTTTAAGGCATAAAAATAACCTTCCAAGTTTGTGAGCTATTTCAGCGATAACGGTATGCTATTGTACACCTATCATACCTTTCAGAGCTAAAGATACCCTATTCTGTACATATGCTACACTTCAGATATAAAGGTGCTTTATTGTATATCTATGTTACCTTATAACCCTTTCACATTCAGATTACTGTCAAATGCTTTGGCTTATTTATTCTCATGGTCTTAAATTAATCATACATTATCTTGTAGTTTCTAAGGCGGCGAGCTGGCAGAAACGTTAGCACGCCGGGCGAAATGCTCAGCAGTATTTCGTTTGTCGCTACGTTCTGAGTTCAAATTCCGCCATGGTCGACTTTGTCCTTTGTTTGTCCTTGTTTGTCCTTTCTGTGTTTAGCCCCTTGTGAGTAGTAAAGAAATAGGTATTTCGTCTGTCTGCACGTTCTGAGTTCAAATTCCGCCGAAGTCGAGTTTGCCTTTCATCCTTTCGAGGGCGATAAATTAAGTACCAGTTGCGTACTGGGGTCGATATAATCGAGTGGCCCCCTCCTCCAATATTTCGGGCCTTGTGCCTAGGAGTAGAAAACATTATCTTGTAGCTTCAGGATTTCCTATGATGAGATTTACTCTTTTGTCTGTTTCAGTAATTTGACTGCGGCTATGCTGGAGTATCACATTTTAGTCAAACAAATCGACCCCAGGACTTATTCTTTGTAAGCTTAGTACTTATTCTATCGGAATCTTTTGCCGAACCGCTAAGTTAAGGGGATGTAAACACACTAGCACCGGTTGTCAAGCGATGGTGGTGGTGGTGGTGGTGGTGGGGCAAACATGTTGGGGTGATCCATTCGACTAAAAATTCTTCAAGGCGGTGTCCCAGTATGGTCGCAGTCTAATGTCTGAATCAAGTAAGAGATAAAAGAAGATAAATAAAGCATGAGAACAGTGGTAATCTCTCCCTAGAACACATTCTATTTAAGGATCCTTCATTAAACGTCCGTCTGTCCAAATCCTTTTCATAAGTTTGTCCAAACCGTCAATCCTTTATTACAGATTTTTCCTCTGTCCTTGGTTCATACATTCTAAGTAACATAAAATTTTCCTTTCATAAATCCCGTGTTACTCTGGTGAATATGCGTGGCTAGGTGGTTAGGGTGTTTGGCTCACGATCTTAAAGTCGTGAGTTCCATTCCCAGTGATGTATTGTGTCTTTGAGCAAAACACTTTATTTCACGTTGCTCCAGTCCACTAAGCTGGCCAAATTGAGCCGTGCCTGTATTTCAATGGTTCACGCTAAATTTCATGAGAACTACGTGAAGAGTACGCATGTCTGTGGAGTGCTCAGCCACTTGCAGGATAAATTCATGAGCAAAAGCAGCGAGCGGGCAGAATCGTTAGCACGCCGGGCAGAATGCTTAAGAGTATTTCGTCTGCTGTTACATTCTGAGTTCAAATTCCACCGAGGTTGACTTTGCTTTTCATCCTTTTCTAGGTCGATAAATTAAGTACTATTTGCGTACTGGGTCGATCTAATCGACATGCCCTCTTCCTCCAAAATTTTGGGCCTTGTGCCTAGAGTAGAAAACGATAACTTCATGAGCAGGCTGTTCCGTTCATCAGATCAACTGGAATACACGTCCTCGTAACCGACGAAGAGCCAGGCTGCTCTGGTGGTTGAGAAAAAATGGGAATATGCGGCATATGTGATGCACGGACACCAGGAAAATATATTGTGTGTATCACATATAATGGACAGGACAGGCAAATGTTGAAATGGTTTTGTCATCAGTGCTGTACTGACAAACACCTGAGCAAAAATCTCACTCGTTTGAAACAGAGAAGACAACTTTTGATCCGGATTGAATAAGCACATTGATAATGTCTCTCAGTGAACAGTCTGATAAATGCTTTTGAAAGTATTATCTAGAAAAGGGCTCCGAAATTTATTGAATCAAGAGGAGGCTAAGTTGTTGCTTGTAGGGAGTGTTTTTTTTTCTTCAGCCCTAGCCTCATAAGGCCGGTTTCCATGGCATATGAATGATCGAGATCGCAACGTTCACCCTAAACTGACGTCGGTTCGTTGCAGGGTCCAAGGCGAAATATTTTGAGGCGGGGGTGGGGTGGGAGAACAAGTCGATTACATCGACTCCAGTAATTGACTTGTATTATATTTTGTTAACCCCGAAGGAAGAAAAGACAATGCTAAGCGCGGTGGGATTTGAACTCGCGATATAAAGAGCCGAAAGAAATGTCGCAAAATATTTTCTCCAACGTGCTAACTATTCTTACTGGTCGCCACCTTGAACGTCAATATATATTTTTTTACTGCCCACAAGGGGCTAAACATAGAGGGGACAGACGAAGGGATTGAGTCGATTATATCGCTCCCAGTGCGAAACTGGTACTTTATTTATCGACCCCGAAAGGATGAAAGGCAAAGTTGACCTCGGCGGAATTTGAACTCACAACGTAACGCAGACGAAATACCGCTGAGCATTTCGCCCGGCGCGCTAACGTGTCTGCTAGCTCGCCGAAACCAAAAAATTACAGATTCGTTGGTGACAATTCCACTGGTGGTACGGAGTTATGAAATCGTCATAAGGAGTGGAACGCGACAAGATCGCGTCGTAGCGACGTGGCTATGGTATATATAAGCTGGTTAAATATAAACCAAACCGTAAAATTTCTGCAACACGGTGTATTCTAATAAATTGTGTAGAATGTAATAAGACTGGTATTGGCAGCAATATTCCCACAATACCTTCAAATATTAGAGATCACGTGACTAATGGCAACCTCATTTCTAAAAGACATCTCAACAATACAGATTTCATCAATGCTGTCGATAGAATTGTCAATAACTCGTGTATAATAGAAGCAATAATTATTCAGCGTCTTACAACCACATATTAACAATAGTCACGAGCTTTCAAACTCTAGGCAGTTTATTGATTCGAATACTGCAACCCAAATATCAATGAACATCTCTGCGCATGCTCCAACATTATACATTTGATTTACTGTTTACTTCTCCTCTCAAGCGAAAGCGCGTGGCTTAATTGTTAGGGTCTTGGGTCCAACATCTACATATTCCCATTTTTTTTTCAACCACCAGAGCAGCCTTGCTCTCTGTCGGTTACGAGGACATGCGTTCCAGTTGATCCGATCAACGGAACAGCCTGCTCATGAAGTTATCTTTTTCTACTCTAGGCACACGGCCCAGAATTTTGGGGGAGGAGGCATGTCAATTAGATCGACCCCAGTATGCAACTGGTACTTAATTCATCGACCCCGAAAGGATGAAAAGCAAAGTCGACCTCGGCGGAATTTGAACTCAGAACGAAATACCGCTAAGCATTCCGCCTGTCGTGCTAACGATTCTGCCAGCTCGCCGCCTTTGCTCATGAAGGAATCATGCTTTGTGTCCTTGATGAAGGCACTTCGTTTCACATTGAGCCCGTACACACAGCCGAAAATGAATCCCAGTGGCATCAGAGATAAACCCTGCACTGGGCTTGTGCCCTATATTGACTTGGCCCTCAGCCTAAACTCTTGAGAATCTTTGTTACAAACGCATCAGTACGACAAGACACGGCTTCGAGTAAACTAGAGTTGTAACTTATACAAATGGTTTTGTATTTCCCTCGAGACAACGGCATTGACAATATTACACCCAACAGTGCTTTATGAAATTGTGTGCTAAAATGATGTTATGAATATTTAACGCTTCTTCTTTCTGACAATGAGAAACTAGATATGAAAATTAATTAATTAATAATAATAGCAACAAAAGATAATAACAATAGCAATAATAATAATAATTTCTATTCTACGATAGATCTGAAATTTGCGAGTAGGGGCTTAATTGATTACATTGATCCTAGTTCTTGACTAGCACATTTTTTATCGAACTCGTGACGATGAAATTCAAAGTCGACTTCGGCAAAATTTCAGCTCATGAAATTGGGAACGTGCTCGTCTCCGTCTTGGATGAGAATACAATAAAGCTACATATATATATATATATATATATATATATATATATATTATATATATATATATATATATATATATATATATATATATATATATATATATATATATACATATGCATGTATGTATGTATGTATGTATGTATGTATGTAAGTATGTATGTATTATGTATGTATTGTATGTATGTATATACGCAGATATATGTACGTGTATAAACTTATATATGTTTCGGCGAAGATCGACCCAGAGCATGTCTACTTAAATAACACCAAATGATTGAACCTACAAGTCACGTTTTGTGGTATAATAGCCATTTCACGTGGGAAGCTATTGTTGTTGAATGAGGTGATCCAGGTATAGGTGGCTACCTGGTATATCTTGCAGAAATTTGTCCAGGTATCGTGTGAAGGCGATATATCTTTTTCTTCTTTGCTTTGTGATAATATTAAATCAATGAGGACCTAATGAGTTAAATAACTATGTAAGCATGAGCATGAATGGGTAGAGAGATAATGGCACGGGCTTCAAGCCTTAGGTGAATCCCGAACTTGATTTTAAATGTCCTTTGGACAATGGTGGTGATATATTCTCCGAATTGTGCAAAAAAATGTACCATTTTCGACAGCGTTGGAGGGAATATGTATGTGTCTATGTGCATGTACATATACTTGTAAACACACACATTCATACATACACACATACATATATATATTATATATATATATAGTTATATATATATAATATATATATATATATATATATATATATATATATATATAGAGAGAGAGAGAGAGAGAGAGAGAGAGAGAGAGAGACTTGCAAAATATATGTACATACATACAAACATACATGCATACACACAAATTGAGAAAGAAATAAAGAGGAAGCAAATGAAAAACTGGAAATGGTAATATAGAATAAAGGAATGAAAATGGAAAAACCAAATATAAACAAGAAGATTTAAATATACGAAACGAAATGAATATGGATAATAAAAGAAATAAAAAATATGCTCAAAATAAATTCATCAAAGTAAAAAAATGTAGAAAACTAGGAAGGGATGAAAAAGCAAAAAAAAAAAAAAATGTAAAATGAAAAAATAGGAGTAAAATTGAAAAGGAAGTATGAACGAAAGGCAAGGGAAAATATAATAAATGAGAAAACTTACTGGCAGACGATCGTTTTTAGTGAAATCTGGATGGAGAAAAACTGTAAGTTTTTTCCTTTCTTTTTACTTAAAGGTATTAAAAAGATCCATAAAGAAAATGTATTTGAAGAAAAAGTATATAAATATATAAAATGATGTAAAATCTGTACTTACATGAATTAATAATGATGTCTATGAAGAGAATAAGATGGAGCTAAATATGAAGTGAAGGATTCATTCAGTTGGTTGATTTGACGAGAAAGTAGAATCAAGATGTTAGATTTACTGATGGTGTGGGAGATTGTGATGGTTGCAATGGTTTTGGTATTAGTGTTTGTGGTGGTATTGACTATAGAAAGGCGGCGAGTTGGCAGAAGCTTTAGCACGCCGGGCGAAATGCATAGCCGTATTTCATCTGCCGCTACGTTCTGAGTTCAAATTCCGCCGAGGTCGACTTTGTCTTTCATCCTTTCGGAGTCGATAAATTAAGTACAGTTACGCACTGGGGTCGATGTAATCGACTTAACCCCTTTATCTGTCCTTGTTTGTCCTCTTTGTGTTTAGCCCCTTGTGGGTAGTAAAGAAATAGGTATTTCGTCTGCCGTTACGTTCTGAGTTCAAATTCCACCGAGGTCGACTTTGCCTTTCATCCTTTCGGGGTTGATAAATTAAGTAGCAGGTACGCACTGGGGTCGATGTAATCGACTTAACCCCTTTGTCTATCCTTGTTTGTCCCCTCTATGTTTAGCCCCTTGTGAGCAATAAAGAAATAGGTATTGACTATAGACTGTGTAGGCGGTTGTGGTTGGTGTTGTTAGTTGCAGTAGTTGGTTGTTGGTTGCGTAGATGGTGCTACTGCTTGTGTTGATAATAGTGTCGGTGTTAGTAATGGTGCTTATATAGTGGTGGTAGTTATATTTGTGGTTGTGGTGATGGTTACATTGAAGCTGGTCGTTGCAGTGAGATGCTAGCTGTAGTACTGGTGGTGGTTGTAGTTGTGGTGTTAATGTTTGTTGTATAGAAGATAGTGATAGTAATATTGGCGGAGTGGAGGCATTTCTTGTGGTGATGGTCGTGGATGCATTGATGGTAATGCTATTAGTTCAAGGAGTTAAACTGAGCTCCGTTTTCAATTGGTCTTCAAGACGAAAGAATCCTTGTTCAACAAATTTGTAATGTTAATATTTTCGCAGTATAAATACTTGCAACACCTTTCACACGGCTTCAATGTCCTTAAAAGTGCTTTTAACCGTGTGTGACGGCGGTTACAGGCAAAAGCTTGGTTTAGATTTAGTTTGTAATGTGACATGACAATTTATCACTGTAGAGAATCTTGGAAAGAGTACCCAACCGCTTGGTAACACGTGTTGGTTTGTTTAAATGCTTGTAAATTAGCGGTTCATCAAAAGAGAAACGCTAGAATAAGGGCTAAACTTTAAAACATGAACTGAGGTTGATTTGCTTGGCTTAACTTTTCAAGGCAGTATCCCAGTATGGTCGCATCTTAGCGATTGAAACATGTGAAAGGCATCATACAAGCGTACATACGATAGTACACACACATGCACGCACACACACACACACACACACACACACACACACACACACACACACACACACAAACATTCGGTCATCCTATAAATAATGCGGTTTTTTATACTTTTATTTTTCAATATGATGATAAAGTTCCTTTTAATCTAAAATATACTCTCCTTCATTTACTGCAATGCTCTTCCACCAATCTGGTAGACTTGCAAGGCCGCCTCTTCTAAAATACACTCGTCCGTGACGGAAAATACTCCCCCAGTGCTGTTCTGAACTCGTCTACAGAATTCATAACTTTTCCGTCCAAATGGTTTTGAAGACTCCAGAATAAATGATAATCAGATGGGGCAAAGGTCCGCCGAATATAGTGGGTGAGGCATCGCTTTCCATTCAAACTCCCCCAGCCATTGGAATGTTATCTTCGCTGTATATGACCGAGCATTATCCTGATAGAAGAACACCTTTCATCTTGAAGCCAAAGATGGTTATTTCTCTTGCAGCGTTGATTTAAGCCGCATAAGCTGCTCGTAGTAGATCTCATTTGTTATCGTTTAGTTTGGGTTTAAAAGTGCAAAGTGGACTAAACCTTTCATAAACCAGCAAACAGAATACATCACCTAGCGTGGATGAAGGCCCTCTTTAGCCTGGGGTGCTGGTGTTCCTCCTTTCCCTACTCAAAATCTTCGACGCTTCACATTTTTATAGAGAAGTCATTTTTCGTCATCAGTCACTGTTCAGTCCGAAAAAGGTTTCTGAATTAGGTAGGGCACGTATGGTCCGTGGTCCTGGCCTTGGATGAATTTAATGAAGCTAATGCTGAGGTCGTTTGAGCAATGCTGACGGTATATTCTCCACATCGTGCAAATGTTGTATCGCTCATATATAATAATATATATATATTATATATATATATATATATATATATATATATATGATGGCCGTCCACTCGCGATTAAGGAAGACAATTGCTGACCTTTAGGAACAGGTGTACGCCCTAGGACTAACTTATATTTTGCCTTTGCGGCTCCGCTGGTGGCTAATGAGCCCTGCTCTTGACAAGTGTACACGACTTCAAACATTGCAAACCAAGCTTCCCCCAATCACTGCGCTAGCAGTGCGCTTTCGAGCAGCATGCTTAAATTCTTCATGCAGAATACGTGTTTTGTCAATTTGTCAATCTGTCAATACGTGTTCTGTCACATTACAATTTGACAGAATTTAACCTACTTCCTTCTTTTGTGGCGATGACAAGCATTGCCCTCCCAGTCAGTCTCCTGCATATAATGAGGACTTGACACAGTCCTTAAATCGTAGCCTTGGTTTCTGCCGGGATCTCTTTCCACTACATACATACATGCAAGTTTACACACACATACAATCACGTACACACAAATAGATGCACACATTTACACACACACACATATATTATATACTTGGTATTTGTTGTTTTCTTAAAATATGAAAAGAAGCTGAGACTTTTCCTTCCATTTATGTTACAGCTTTCGTCTCTTCTGAGGAGACGAGAGTCGAAACATCTGGCCATGTTACACGAAGATAAAGAGATAGAAAAGCAGATAGGCAGGTAAATTTGCAGCTAAGTACTTAGAAATACATCAGCAG
Source organism: Octopus sinensis (assembly GCF_006345805.1). Taxonomy (NCBI): domain Eukaryota; kingdom Metazoa; phylum Mollusca; class Cephalopoda; order Octopoda; family Octopodidae; genus Octopus; species Octopus sinensis. The sequence goes on from NC_042999.1 coordinate 152,507,796, forward strand.
AAATATTTGCTGGCAGATAAGAATGTGTGGCGGCAGGTTGATTAGTTAGCAGGTAAATATTATGTGGTGAGGTAGGTAAGTAGATCGGGTGGTACTTAGGCATATAAAATATACCATACATGTTGATTCAGAATTCAGAATTATTCACAAGAACACAGAATTATTGTAAATCTTATGATTTTGATAAACATGGCGGCGATGATCTATTATATTCATATGTCGTATTGAGGAGGGTGGAGTAGATGAAAATAAAACAACAACATAGTATTACTATATGCTATGAGAATTATGATGATAGTACTGATGATGATGATGAAGATAATGACGGTGATGATGATGATGGTGAATGTGATGATGATAATGATGGTGATGATGATGATGATGATGAAGATGACGATGATGATGTTGATGATGATGATGATAACGAAAAATTGCTGGGGTGGAAACAACAGCTACTACTACTACTACTACTACTACTACTACTACTACAATGGCGACAATAATGATGACGATGATGATGATCACAATGCAAACGTTGTGCTCATTAGATTCATACTGCTGCTGCTGCTGATGATGATGACAATGATGACGATGACAGCAACAACGATGATGATGACGATGATGGCGATGATGATGACGATGACAATGATGATAATGGCGATGACGAAGACGATGATGATGATAATGATGTGGATGATGATGATGATTATGATGATTCTTGTTGATGTCAATGGTGATCCTGATGGTCATGTTGTGATTGTTATTATTATTATTATCATCATCATCATCATCATCATCATTATTATTATTATTATTATTATTATTATTTTATCATCATTATTATTATTATTATTATTATTATTATTATTATTATTATTATTTATTTCATCATCATTATTATATTATTATTATTATTATTATTATTATTATTATTATTATTATTATTATTATTATTATTAGTCTTTGTTAAATAAGCAATAAGAAATATCTGCAAGCTGCTTTTTAGCTGTACAGATTTTTATCTTTTACAGAAATATTTTCAAGTTAAGTAAAAAAGAAAAAAAAAAAAAGAAGAAAAAAAGCAGACGATAAACGGAAACCTAAATTCACAGCACAATAGGAAAAGAAACGAAAAGATGAAACAATATTTCAGTTTTCATTACCAAACACATATTGCAAGAATGTGTGTGTGTGTGTATATATGTGTATTTGTATTTGTATGAATGAGATGTTTCTGTCTATATTTGTGTCTGTGTCAACGTAAGGGTTTAAGTGTGTGTGTGTGTGTGTGTGTGAGTGATTGTGCATGTGCCTTGGTGTTCCTTCTTTAAGTCGGCGCCAGGTTAAAGAGCAGAATTTTAATCTGGCTTAATCTTTAATTCACGTGGTATTTCTCCCAGCACCGAATCCAGTTTAAAAAAAAAAAATATAAATATTCTTAAATATATAGATAAAAATTAAAAACAAGTAAATAAATTAATAAATGAATGAATAAGAAATAAAAGTAGTATTGAACAATAAGAAATAAAAAATAAAAAACCTTCAACAATAGCAAAAGTAATGAATAAAAATGAAACTAAAACCAACAAAGACGGCGATGATGATGACAATGATGATGATGATGATTATGATGATGATGGTGATGATGGTGATGATGATAAAAGTAATAATAATAATAATAATAATAATAATAATCTATAAGAACTTACTTGCTCTATTCATTCGTCTTATTCCCTTCTTACAACACATGGTATATATATATATATATATATGTGTGTGTGTGTGTGTGTGTGTGTATATATATATATATATACATATATATGGGTGCGGACGTATGTATGTCATTTGATACGTACTTGTGTATGTGTATATATACATGTATACATATATATAAATATATACATTTATACATCTATCTATATATATATACATATATACACACACACATATACACATGCACACAGACACACACACACACACACATATATATATATATATATATATGGGTGTATGTGTATATGTGTGTGTGTATATATATAGAGAGAGAGATAGAGAGAGATAGAGAAAGAATAAGAGATAGATAGATAGATAGATAGATAGATAGATAGATAGATAGATAGATAGATAGATGATAGATAGAGATAGATAGATAGACAGATAGATACAAAAATAGATAGATGGAAATGTGGGGAAAGAGGAAGGGGAGAGGACGGCAACAAAGGAAAAAGAAAGAGAAATAGAATGATGAAAGGGAGACAGAAATTTTTTCGCTCCGTTCAATTTTGAAAAATTTGTTGCTGTTGATGTGTTACCGATGATGTGGTGGTGAATATTCATTTTTTCATACATGTGCTATTGTTTTCTTGCTAGTGTACTTGTATGTATGTCTGTTCCTTTACGATATATATATATTATCTATATATATATATATATAATATATATATATATATTATATATTATATATTCATATATAAACATAAATATATCAACATATATATATTATATATATATATATATATATATATATATACATATATATATATATATATATAATATATATATATATAAATATATTTTATATATATAGATATACATACGTTGGTGTGTAGTGAATATTTGCAATTATGCGTATATATGTGTTTTGTTATATTCATTTATCTTTATCTAAAGGAGATTAAAATCTCTTGGGTAAGATGTGTGGGGTTGAATAGGGAGAAAATCCTTCTAGATTATTGCAGATTGAAAGAGTGAAATATGTATGTATATCTAGATATGAATATGTATATGCATATGTATGTACATATATATATATATATATATATATATATATATAATATATATATATATATATATATATACATATTTTATATATATATATAATATATATATATATATATATAATATATATATATATATATATATGCATATGTGTATATATATATATATATGTATATGTATGTATATGCCTAGAAAATGCATACATGCTTGTGTGAAGAAATAATTTCATATGAGCATTAATGAAATCATATAAACAAACACATATTGATATATATACTTGTATGTATATATATAAAGACGGGAATATAGGCATGGCTGTTTGGTAAAAAGCTTGCTTAGTAACAAGAAGATCCTGGGTTCAGTCCAACTGTAAGTTTCCTTGGGAAGTTATCTTCAACTATAATCTCCAGCCAACCAAAGCCTTCTGAGTAGATTTGAAACCAAAGCCGTCTGAGTGGATTTGAAACTGCAAGAAGTTCGTCGTATATAAATGTGTGTATGCGACGTACGCGTGTGTTTGTGTGTTTAGAAGGATATATTATTCGGGCGGATACCTTGGTAGCTCTCAGTTATGTACCAGCTTACGGCTAACCGCATCAATTAGTATTTAACGTCTATGACTGCTAGGAGTTATCGCTCACGCTGTAAACTCCTCCGATGGGTAATTCAGTGTTCGCTTCACTTGATGGTAATATTTTCTGGAGTGTATATTTGCAATAATTCTAACGATGGAGAATGGTACATCCTCAAAATTTATTTCCTTTTATTTTACGTATGTCATACAGTATATGTTTATGGTTACGACTACCTATGCCCGGTTGCTTATGCAACTGCTTATACTCTGTGCAGCGAAAACACGTGTAGGTCATCGTAACTATAAAAATATGATGTATATTATACCGTAAAACAAAGGGAAATAAAGTTTGACGATGTACCAGTTGTATCGTAATATATATATATATATATATATATATATATATATATATATATATATATATACAAATCTCCGATTTTAAGCGAGATTGGTCCGAACGATTGACTGGAAAAGGAAGAGCTAACCTAGGCCAGAATCGATCCCACAACTCAACGCTGAAATGGCTCATTGCGCAACCGATTGAGTCAACACGCTAACTCATCAAATGCAGCCAAATTATATGTATAGATACTTACAAAGCCTTCGGGTTTGTTTACAAATATTATATGTTGTACTAGACAGTTATGTATCTATATCTGGCTGAATTTGATGGGTGGGTGTGTTGGCTCAATCGGATGCGTAAGGAGCCATGTAAGCATTGATTTGTGAGTTCGATTCTGGCCTGGATTATCTCATCATTTTTCAGTCAATCGTTTAGATAAATGTTACTTTAAATCGGAATATATATACTTTTATTATAGTTCTTATTGTATAAAAGACTTTCATCGTGGCCTTTTCTCCGTAACATGCAAAGTCTCCGGTTTCTTTTACAAATATTATACGGTTAGACACGTATTTAAAGATGTTAGGAATAGGCATAGGAAGCGACGTAGTGGTAGTGAGGAGGTAAGTAAAACCAAGAGCTCACCTTCTAGAATAAGGGAAGTAATATGGTTCGCCCTTTCCTTTTCGCTTAGAGTTAGAAATTTGCGCAAGCTGTTTTTTAGGATCCTGAAGGAGAATCTCCCAAATAATCATAAATGCTACAGCATTTGCAATAAGTCTTCTATTAAGTTCTATTACGTAGTAACGCCAGATTTGGTTTCCATTACTGCATCTGTTAATAGAAGCAAGTGAAATGGGTAAGGGCACTGGAAGTGTTCTTCTGCTAGAAACCCCGGTACTGGGCAGGTAAGATCTAATACGCCTAAGGTTAGTGATACAAATCATTTACTCTCACCGGTCGTATCGCACCCCAGTAATGCGATGTGTGTAGAACATGGGAAACCAGACAAGTAATGTTATTAGTAGTAATAAGGTTAGGGATGGCTCTGGAAAATCATGTAATTGTAGAAACCCTTGATTATGTCCTCTTGATGGGTTCTGCCTCATTACTAATGCAATATATAAATGCGTTGTTAAAGAAGAGGGTAATTTGGATAAGTTTTATATAGGCTGTACAGTAAATTTTAAGACTACTAATAGGGCCCACTTGAACTCCTTTTCGAATGAAAAATACTGTAATTCTACTACACTTGCCTTTTATATACACGGTCTAAAGAGGAAAAATAATAGATATTCTCTGGAATGGTCCATCAATAGTACTTCAGAGTAAATGTAAATGAGTGTAAGTTGTGTGTAAGGGAATCCCTTGCCATCTTTAAGTCTTTGGGGCCAAAAACTTTATTAAATTTAATGAGGTGATCCTTTTTGCAAGCACAGGTTTTCTTCTACCTTTTTGAAAGTGTATAGAAATACAAGTAGATGTAATAGAATTGTTTAGTTTTGAAACCGGCGAGCTTGAATTTCTATTAACAACAGCCACCTACATGTTTAGCAATAAAATAATTCGTTTTTTTTTTTGTGTGTTAGGAAATTTGGACTGGTCCACTGATGGGTTTATCTTTAGAATTAGGCCATGCGGCGATATATGAACTTTTTAGCTTTTTGCTTTGTGCGTGTTTTCTGTTTCCTGTTTATCCTGATGAGGTGGGGGTCATCGCCGTGAAGCACTTTAGTGTGATTAAACCACGTTGGTGAGCTCCCGAATGGCCATTGATGTATATGTATTTAAATTTGTATTTAAATTTGACCTTGTGAAAGTCTGTTTGCTCATGAACATGGTTTTAATATTTAACTTTGGACGTACCTTGTGTGAGCAGAGTAAAAAAACAACTTTTAAAAATATTTTTAATCGTTTGACAAAACTTTTTTAGTTGTTTGATATTTTATATTATCTTAGTTTATTAGTTTTTTCGTAGTATGGTAGAATTTCTATGAATTTTAAGTCATTTATATTTACCTTTTTGATAGGCCGTTCTAGTTGTATTTTATTCGGATATATATTTTTTACCTTCTATGTTTTTATGTATATGTATGTTTAGTTTTTTTATGTATATGTATATTTTTTATGTGTTTAAGAACCATAAATATTTATGGCTGTATGGAGACCGATTCTTTGGATAAACTATTATATATATATATATATACGTATTACCGTATTAGTTAAGTTCTAGTTTACGGCTAACCAGGATGATTATTATCTAACATCTGTGATTCAATTAGCTGTTAGTCTCTTCGTGAATTCTTCCGATGGGTAATTCTGTGTACTGTTCGCTGGGTGTTGAAAACTGTCAGGAGTATATATTATTATTGATAACAATGAGGTGTATAGAGTCTTGTACATCCACAAAATTTATTTTATAGTTATCGAGGATGACCAATTGGACGGATCCTGATGAAGCTACACCGACAATAATGCAAGGTTACATTTGCAGCAGTGACTAGTCGCTGCAGGGAAACACGTGTAGGTCATTATAATATGCTGCATATAGCTAAGATAAATTTAGTTATTAAATCCCCATACTCTTTGTTATTAATATGTGTGTGTGTGTCTGTGTGTGTGTGTTATCAAATCTCATTGGAATTGGTTTGGTGTTGATTCGTTATACAATATTATGGGAAGTGTAATTTGAAAACTGTAGACTGTGATATGATTTTAATTAAACTTGATTATAACTTTAGGTACAATGTAAATGCCACTGTTTTCTTTTGGAGAGAAAGTATTTTCGTAATAGCTGAGTTATCTAATCTGGGAAATACATCCTCTCTTTCCCTGCTCTCTCTGTCTCTCTCAATGTCTCTTACCTTATCTATTATTAGATAAGTTAGTAAGAAATGTAAACAAGAATAAACAGTTTCTATTCATTTGGTGAAGGTTCATTCGCGTTACATTTGTATGGCTGTATGGAGACCGATTCTTTGGATAAACTATTATATATATATATATATGAAAATAGAACTACCATAACCACCATTAATATTACAAAATCTGTTTCAGGCGGTGAGGTGGCAAAATCTTTAGCACGCCGGACAAAATGCTTAGCAGAATTTCGTCTGTCGTTACGTCCTGGGTTCAAATTCCGCCGAGGACGACATTTACCTTTTATCATTTCAGGATCGATAAAATAAGTACTAGTTGAGCACTGGGATTGATGTAATCGACTTACTCCCTGTCCTGAACTTGCTGGCCTTGTGCCAAAATTTTGAAACCAACATTACAAAATATGCTTATACGTTGAGTATAGCATTATATAAAGGTTCTTTCTAAAACGCTTTAAGTTTTTTGTCTCTACCATTTGTATCACCAAATGAGTAGACGTGCTTTCGCGCTAGCAAATAGTGCTGACTGCATTATAGTTGGGTGTGTTAGTATTATTGGCAGTATTATGACATTGGTTATTTAATCGCTCTGCAATATGACATTTGAAATACTTATCACAAATAAAATTTTATAAGTTATTAAACACAATCATGCATCCATTACATAAATATCATCAAATTTTAAGTAAAAAGCCATATATCTCTAATATTCTACTAGACTACACTTTGTTAATATACTTACGTCATTGAACATGTTTAAAATCAATAAAAACCCGGTAACAGAATCAGAATATAGATTCAAGGAAATGCTCGATATAGAAACACATGAACGCGCACACACATACACACCCACGCATGCACACACACATACATACACACGCACACACACACACACATTATATATCGGACTGACACCAAACCCATTAAAAAAGAGCTATAATCAACATATGTAAGCACTTTGAGATATGAATGCTTGTCCTGATACCGTACCTTCCATTTAGATAAGGAGCTGAAAGGCAAACAAAAACCTGCTGAATAACAGCCATTCAAAGGCATATCTATTTCCAGGTAAAACTTTTAAGATATTTCAACACTATATACTAATCCTTGATCTTGATGTAAATAGTAACACTTCTTTATCCCAATTTCCCTATAATTTAATCAATCGATTTTATATGAAAAGTTCAATTCAAATTTCGAGGGCAAAATCGAACAATACTATCACGTAAATTTGTATAGCGTTTATTTTCAGACTCAGTATTACATTATTGATTATTATAATATTTGGATTTTGAAATCATATTATATACTTTATCAATATATTTGTCATTCATATATTTTTGCGCTATTATTATTATTTATTATTATTATTATTATTATTATTATTATTATTATTGTTATTATTATTATTATCTCTTATCAATTTTATTTATGTACATATAAAATATACGCGTGTATTTCTCTGTGGATGTTATTAATGTGTAGCAATATACACGTATATGTACATTACTTATTTTATATCTTAATCATCATAAAGGTGTAATTTACATGATCGTTATTATATTGTTATCACTAAAAAGGTGTTGTGTTATATATATATATATTATATATATATATATATATATATATATATATATATGTATATATTGCTGCATCATCATCACATCATCGTATTTATTGTGTTTTTATCTACGTTGTCTACATTAGCGACTCCATAAAATCATTTTATTATTTTAACTACCTTCAAAAGTAAGAAAAATTTCACTTTTTACATTATAATTGAAATTTTTAATTGTTAATTTCTCATTTTAAGTTCAATAATGTCAATTTTAAATTCAAATTATTGCTATAAAGAACTAATCCATATTATTCACTCTCAGTACAAACACCACCTAAATGGAAGTTCATCTCAAAATATACACTAGATAAACTCTACATATAGTATGCATGTAAATACTATCTCGCGAGTTGAACTATAATAAATGAGAGGCTGGCTGATATTGAAAGAAACGAAGATTTAGAATTAACAATTAATTTGAAGTATATAAAGTTAAACAAATCAGTTCTATACGGTGTTCAAAAAGTCTCTCCGCAGTAAATATTTTAGTGCAAAAGAAATATAAATAAGGCTACAAAAGAATGTGTTAAACTTTACAAGGCTTTAAAAAATGTATAAGTTGTTGAAAGTGTCGTCCTTCATTTACAATATATAAGTTGACTCTTCTTGACATGTTTTGAAATACATCTTGGACAGTCTGAGTCTTGGAAATAGTGGATAAAAATCTTCACTGCGGAGAGACTTTTTGAACACTTTGTATGTATACACAGACACATATATATGCACAGGATGTTCAAAAAGTCTCTCCGCAGTAAGTATTTTATTATAAAATAAATATTTATAAGAATACAAAAGAATATATTAGACTTTACAAGACTTTAGAAAACTTCATAAGAGGTGTTGAAAGTGTCGTTCTTCATTTTTAGTACATAAGCTGACTCTTCTACATATGTTTTGAACTACATTTCGGAGAGTCTGACGCGATATGGACCGTGTGAAGGTTATGATTGTGTCTTTTAGCTCATTAATGGTCACTGGGCGATTCTTGTACACTGATCCTTTACTTGCTCCCCAGGAAAAAATGTCTGGACATGTTAAATCAGATGATTTTGGTGGCCAAAATCTCTTCGAAATAATCCGTTCACCAAAAAATTCTTGAAGTAATGCCGTAGTGATGTGCGAAGTATGTGCTATAGCTCCATCTTGCTGAAAGTATGGCATTATTAATTTCACTTTCAGTGAGTTGGTCTGCAAATGGATAGACAATATTTGAGCAATATCACTTGGTGTTGATGGTGTCATAAAAAAACATTGGTCGCACATCACTGTGGAGAGAATTTTAAACACCCTGTACTTACCAATAAAAATTAAAAAGAAAAATTTAATCCAAAAGGCTCTTTTAATATATTTAGGTATTGAAGTGAATGATGTTGGAAGATATGTAGCCTTATAGCCTTATGGTTGAAATTTATTAAACAACAAAAGACGAAGGCAGGTATATGAACAACAG
>NC_042999.1:152517537-152522537 GCF_006345805.1 Octopus sinensis
CATATATACGTACAATATACATATGTACGGCATATATATAGATGCTTACATACATACCATACATACATACATACATACATACATACATACATACTATATAATATATATATATATAATATATATATATATATATGTATTTCGTTTTGGGTAATTTGCGAATGGCCACCGCGAGTGTCACATTGCTCTCAAGCAACTCTGCCGTCCGGGACCAAACTTGTGCGACTTCATTACAACAAAGGAGTTCTATAGAGGATTAGTAGAGGGGAGGTGCGACGACGTTCTCGGGCAGAATCTGGGCGTCGACGAGGAACACCTTACCCGCCTGTTCAGGACAACTTTCGGGCCGAGACGTATGGACAATCACCAAAAATCCCTGGCCTGGCAGTGCTATCGAGAAGCATTACCTGTTCGGGATAAGCTCTACAGGTACGGTTCGAACACACTGGATCGACTTGCCCGAGATGCGGTCAGAGCGACGAAACCGTTCTGCACGCACTTGTGCAGTGTCTAACCATTTCAGACCTGTGGGCTTATGCCGAACGGCTGCTGACACGTGGGATGATTCCGCCTGTCGGGTGAGTCTATCCTGAAAATTGCTCCGCCCCCTTCCCTCAACTGGGAAGGCAAAGCAGTTTTCATCGTACTTGTGGCCATGGTGAAAGTATGTGTGTGGTAGGCTCGAGCGAAAGGATTAGATACAAACACTTACCTCCCCGGCCAATCGCTCATCAACTTTTTCAAGTATCACTTGAAAAGGAAGGTGAGAATGGAGAGGCAGGTCTCTCGCGAAAGTTTCAAAAAAAGGTGGGTGAATGTAGCAAAGATGGTGCGTGTGTGACGGACGAAACCACTTTGAGCATGATCCAGTAAATCGCCAAAGAGAGAGAGTTTTAGTTCCTCTCTGCCTGAGGTTACCGAGGTCTTTTCTGTAGGCTTTTCTTCCCACGCATGAACCTAATCTTGTTTCTTACTTTTAAAAAAATGTGTTTCTGTGATACACGATCCCTTTTGATCGGAATTTTACATTTGCTTCCTTTTGTGTTCCTTTTTTTCTTTTTCCATCTTCGAAAAGAAAAGCTCTACATTTGTATTTGTCCCCTCTGTATTCAGCCCTCTGTGGCCAATAAAGAAAGTTATCTGTCTACCTATCTATCTATCTATCTATCTATCTATCTATCTATCTATCTATCTATCTATCTATCTATCTATCTATCTATCTATCTATCTATCTATCTATCTATCTGCGTGTGTACGTGCGTGTGTACGTGTTTGGGCGCATGTTTGTACCTTAGTGTTGGGTTTGTCTCTTGACTGCTTGGCGACCGGTGTTGGTTTGTTTACGCCTCCGTAATTTAGCGCTTCTGTAAACAGGAGCGGATGCAAGAATTATCGGACTTAAAACAAATATTGAGATCGATTTGTTCACCGAGCAATCCTTCCTATAAAGCAATGCACCAGCATGGCCACAAGTCCTTGACCGAAACTACTAAAAGACTACAAGCGTAAAATTACTAAAAACCAAGCAAGGACCAAGTATTGTTCTTCAACTAGAATCTGATCCTTGGATCCTTCAATCGGTAGCCCGATTCTGTATCCCTTGGATCACCTTGTTTATACACTTTCAAACCGATACACGAAAATAGAGAAAAAAAAATGTTTAAACAAAACTGAGAAAAATGACAGAAAATACAAAAATAAAGTGCTTTCATGGTAAAAAGATGATAGAGAAGCTTAGTCAGAGCTGTTCAAAATAAAAACTGGTCAATTATTTTCGTATTTGTCTCTTGTATCGCTTAGATTGTGGCATATACAGAGAAACCCACCCACCCACCCAATGCTCTCATATAACCTTTCGTCTCCTAGATGACACTGACACGACGAGTAAGTGTTGCTTTTAAAATTTCAGATGGAAAAATAAAATAAAAGTGAACTACAACGAAAAACGAAACCTCTGATAGGAAATTATATATGAATACACAGACACACACAAACACACACACACATATATATGTATATATATATATAAACAAATGTCAGCAACAACGAAAAGATGATGATTAAAACGGAGAATATCAATAACAAAATATATAAATTGAGTGTTATTTTATAACACCATGTCAATAAATAGATACATGTGCTTCTATGTATGTATTTGTATTTCCATGCAAATATATACATACATACATACATACCTACATACATACATATATATACACATATATATGTACATATATATGTATAAATATATATAATGTACATATATATATGTATAAATATATATATATATATACACATATATATATACATATATATATTTAATTTATATATATAAATATATATACACACATATATACATATATATAATATATTATATTTATATATATATATATATATATATATATACATATGTATATATATGTATGTATATACATACTACATATATATATAGTGTGTGTGTTTGTCTGTGTGTGTGTGGATAGACACACGCACACACCTATACATAAATAATTATATATAAGTGTGTGTGTATATTCACACGTGCCTATATATATACATACATGTATATATATAAATATATATATATATATATGTGTGTTGTGTGTGTGTGTGTGTGTGTGTGTGCGTGTGTGTGAATTGCATATTCGTATGTATAAATATACAAACAGATATATATATGTATGTGTATGTTTATGCAGATATGTGCTTATATATTTTATATTCATACACGTCTATACACGCACGCACTTACACACTCCCAAACATGCACATATATAAATTCTTTATGAGTATACACGTAAATATAATCCAGTCTGTGTCTATACAGTATTTATATACAGGCGCACATGTGCAATTATTGATATGGAAGTTCGCGAATATGATCAATCTTATGCACCAAACACATACACACATTGACGCATATTTATACATGCATATGTATGCATGTATATATGTAATTACTGTTATGTAATTTGCAAAGTTAATTAGTCCCATATGCACAAATTTATTTATGCGCACAGACACACACACACACGCTCACACACATATAAGAATGTATGCGACTGTTGAAGCATATTTATATGTCTATGTCAAAACAAGTGTATATACATATACATATATGCATGTATATAGTGGTCTGTATGTTATGCGTGTATGTGCATGTGTGTAAGTGTGTGTGTATGAGGGCGTGACTATGAGTGCATTATTGCATGTGTATGCAATAATCAGCTTCTATGACTGAATGCATGATTCTGGCTATGATTAGCAGCGAAGAACACAATCGTGTTTTAATGAAAAATGACAGAAAATGAAAATAAAATAAATAAAATATATAAAAGAAAAGCAAAATGGTGAAACGCATTGCTTCGAACATAAAAAAAAAATCACCAATGCATGTAAATGTATACCTATATACCGTTACGCTAAGCGTGTATATTAAATGTGGGTGATACACTAATATGTACATACATGCATATATACATATATATGTAAATAGATAGATATATAAATATATCAATATATATATACATATATGTGTCGAAACCATAATGATATCCGTGGGGCAGCTGATGATGGTGGTATGTTGGATTGTTGGTTGGCTGTGGAATAGTATTATAACACACTCTTTTGATATATATATATATACCTAGATAGATATATAGTTAGATAGATATATATGCATATATTTATGCATGAACACTTGTGCATATATATGCATGCAAATATATGCATATATACATGTATATATATATATGTATATGTATATATATATATATATATATGTGAATGTGTATATGCATTCATGTATGTATATATAGGTGAATAAAAGTGTGCCTTTACGAGTGTATGTATATATATATATGTGTGTGTGTGTGTGTGTATGTGTGTGTGTATGCATATATACGTTTATGTGTATGTGTATATGTATATATAATATATCTTTTACTCTCTTTATTTCTCTTTTCCACACACACACACAAAATATACATCCAAAGTAATAACACAGTGTAGCTCTTTTAACTGTTATTGTCGTTGTGTGGTGTTTGCTTGTGGGGGCTTGTTGCTGCTGTTGCTACTGTTGTTGTTGTCTCTTCTTCTTCCAACCAGTACTCACGCCATTAGCCACAAAGAATAATCTCTAATTCGAGCCTACTGTAAGCTACTAGGAATGCGTGTGGCAACTTGAAGATCCACCCGCCACACGCGATAAACTGGCGGTTGCACGGGCGCGAAAGCTACGTTGTTATCCTCATTCCGTAAACGGTGGCTTTTTAACGGTGAAGAGCTGAACCATCCTGGGGTACAGAGGATTCGCAATGTAGACTACGGTCTGAAAGTTTACCACACCATAGTGGGTTACACCATGGTTCCTCTGCTTTGTGGGAGAAGTAGGAAGAAAGAGTGAGAGAAAGTTGAGGTGAAAGATCACAGCGGGGTTCACCCCCACCCCCCGTTGGAGCCTCGTGAAACTTAGGTATATTTGCTCAATAAACACCCACAATGCCCAGTCTGGGAATCGAAACCGCATTCTTACGACCGCGAGTCCGGTCCCCTAACCACTGGGCCATTGCGCCTCCACTGTTGTTGTTTTTCTTGTTGGCGTTCTTGTTGCGGTTATGGTGATGGTAGTAGTGGGGGAAGATATAAGTCGTTGTCTAGAAATTATGCAAATCACTTTATGAAATCAGCGACTAATGCTATAACGTTAATCGTATTAATTCTACCCAAGTCCAAGACGAAACCAATTGAAGTCCTCATATCTCTACCACTGCATGAAGTGGTTCTTCTGGTCTGCTCTAGTTATCTATCTCTACAAGACTTGCCGGAATGAGAAACAGCCATTTATATTTCACCAAGTGTTACATGCTGGTCAACATGAAAGTATAACGAAATGAGTCAATCATACAGTAAATGCTGGTTGGTCGTCTGTCTGTAAACGTAATGTATACGACTAAACGCCACTAATTAATCTAAATATGCAATCTTTACTAGACTCCACTTAA
>NC_042999.1:152525037-152527537 GCF_006345805.1 Octopus sinensis
CATATCTATCTAGTATCTATATATACATGTTTATATATATATATATGTAATACACACACATATCTATCTATGTATTATATACATGTTTATATATATTATAGTAATACACACACATATCTATCTATGTATCTATATATACATGTTTATATATATATATATTAATACACACACATATCTATCTATGTATCTATATATACATGTTTATATATATATATATGTAATACACACACATATCTATCTATGTATCTATATATACATGTTTATATATATATATATGTAATACACACACATATCTATCTATGTATCTATATATACATGTTATATATATATATATATATGTGTATATGTGTGTGTGTATTTTATGTGATTTATATACCTGCTAGAAATCTCACCCCCGTATCACAAAGAAAAGGACAGACGGTTTAGTACTACTTTTGCAAATCGACGGGGTTTACACAACGGGAACACCTTAGAAATGAGGTTGCACAGTCATGGTAAACCAGGGGTTAAACAATAACAACCAATGCTGTAGAAGCAGCAGCAGCAACAACAATAACAGCGGCAGCAGCAGCATGCAGTAGCAGTAACTAAACTGTGGTATTTCTAGGTAAAATGTTTCGCGCCGTTACACAAAGTATGTCTTCAATGGATTCGAACATATGACCTCAGTATTGGCCTTGCAATAAATTAACCACTCGGCCATAACAATTTCGGCAAACAATAAAAAGAAGACAAAAATAAAAATTAAATCAATAAAAACTAAACAAATAACTACAAAAAGTAAAAAAAAAAAAAGTAATAATAATAAAAAGCTCATTAAAGTAAAATTTTATGTTTTAGAAGAAAAAAAAAACGTAATTATCTGTTGAGAAACTCAATATTTTGAAGCCTGTCTTTATCCGGAGTTATATTTCACATCACATTGACATTAACTGTTGAAGCAGCATCTGTAACGCTAGTAAAATTAGAAATAGCAAGTTCACAGTGAGTATAACCCCTTGTTTTAAATAGCTCCCAGATACACGCATATCAATCGATCGATCGATCGATCCATTTATCCAACCATCTAACTATGCATACATACGTACGTACATGCATACACATGAATGTGTGTGTGTGTGCATATATATATATATTTATATATGTATGTGTGTGTGTGTGTATGCATTGACACGTACAAGCACACACATACGCACAGACACATACACACACATACATACAATATGGAATAGAAATATGCCTACGTGCATATGTATGTGTATATGTGTATAATGTATATATATATATATTTATATATATAATATATATATTATATATATAACTGCATGAATCTATCTATCAATCTATGTATGTATGTATATATATATATATATTAATATATATATATATATATATATATACACACGTGTGTGTGTACGCATATATATATATATATATGTATATATATATATATATATTACATGTGTGTCTGTGTATGCATATATATATATATATATATATGAGGGAGAGAGAGAAATAAAGTTAATATATATGTGTATATATATATACCTGAATGCACGCCAACACAACACACACACACAAACACACACTAATGAATTTATAACCCCATCGATCTGCAATTTTCAAGTAAAAAGGACGTCGGATGGAATGGAACAAGCAATCGGATTACAGACTATGGATGTTTACATTCCGCAGTAAATTCATCTTTAAAAATTTAAGAAAAAAAGAAAAAAAGCACAAGAACAAAATGAACGATTGAAAAATATTTGGATCAATGACAAATAAATAAATGAAAACTTCTAAAAAGAAGGGTATTTAAAAAAATTATTTCTTTAGTCATGTCGTGAAGAGGGAATCGTGAGAGAGAAAGTGAAAATTTACGAACCTTAGTATCACTTGTTGTTGTTATTGTTTTTCTTCTTCTTGTTCTTCTACTTCTCGTCTTCGCTCTCCTCCTCCTCCTCCTCCTTATTCTTCTTCTTCTTCTTCATGTTTTTCTTCTTCTTGTCTTCTTCTTCTTCTTCTTCTTCTTCTCTTCTTCTTCTTCTTCTTCTTCTTCTTCTTCTTCTTCTTCTTTCCCCTCTTCGTTCTATTTTTTTTTCTTAGCTCAGATCCAAGTGATGTAAATATCTTCTTTTTCATCTTCGCGAAGTTTAGTTAAAAAAAGTAACCAGTCAACCAGCTTAGTACCAGTACCACCCTCTCTCCCTCAATCAGTCCACGCCCTGGATATTCCTCTGGACCAAGGGTGAGTGGGTGGGTAGGTCGTGAGATGGAGATCTACGTCAGCATGCGATTAAGAACGAATGATGAAGTACACGGGGTAACATGCTTAGCTGTATTTTCTCCGTTTTTACAATCTGAGTTCAAATTCCGACGAGGTCGACTTCGCCTTTCATTCTTTTGGTGATAAAACAAATACCATTTCACTACTGGGGTCGACGTAATCAATTTACCCCCACCCCTAAATATTGCTGGCTCTGTGCCAAAATCAGAATCC
>NC_042999.1:152532537-152545037 GCF_006345805.1 Octopus sinensis
AGAGAGAGCGAGAGAGCAGGTAGGGGACACAGTTGGATTGAAACGAAAAGTATGAATGAAAAATAGGAAAGTTGGACACAATGAGTCTAAAAAGAAAGTAATGTAAATAAAACGACGTAAATCATAATAATAATAATAAAATAATATAATAATAATAATAATAATGGTGATAATAATAATAATATAATAATAATAATAATAATAATAATCATGATAATATAATAATAATAAAATAATAATAATAATAATAATAATAATAATAATAATGATAATAATCATAATGTTAATAATCATAATAAAATAATAATAATAATAATAATAATAATAATAATAATAATAATAATAATAATAATAATAATAATAATAATAATATAATAATGATAATAATAATAATAATAATAATATAATAATATAATAACAAATTAATAATAATAATATAATAATGACGATGATGATGACAATGATGATCATGACGATGATGAGGATGATGACAAATTAAAGGGAAGAGAAAATAAAAGTGAAAGGAAAACTGGCAGTGAGACAGAAGAGAAAGAGAAAGATGGAAGTAAATAACCATATATATATGTGTGTGTGTGTGAGTGTATTTTTATGTGTGTATATACATACATATATATACACACATATATGTACACACGTTATATATACGTATGTATATATACACACGTTATGCATACATACACAAACGCACACACACACACATACACATATATATACGATGGGCTTCTTTCAGTTTCGTCTACCAAATCCACGCACACGGATTTGGTCGGTCTGAGGCAGGTGTAGAAGACACTTGCCCAAGGTGCTACGCAATGGGATTGAACCCGGAACCGTGTTGTTGGCAAGCAAGCTACTTACCACGCTGCCACGTCTGCGCCTATATATATATATATATATATATATATATATAACACGTATATATATATATATATATATACATATATATATATATATATATACACGTATATGTATATATACATATATACACGTACATACATATACATAGATATAAATATATATATGTAAATAAATGTATTTATATATACATATCTATATATATATATATATATATATATATATATATATATATATATGCCGGTCAAAAAATGTGAAGAAAATGTGGATGAAAAGGAAAAATGGGAGATGGAATTTCTGGGTATAAAAGTCCGGAGTGGTTATCAACGAAGCGCAATAGAGATAAATTGGAAGAAAAATGAAGTAATAATTGTATATGTGCATTCTCCCCACTACACAAACCCACGCGTGCGTGCGCATGCGCAAACTTAAAAGAAATACAGAAACAAAAGAAGTATGAAATGAAAAGAATAAAACAGTGTAAAGAAGGAAAACGAGAAAGAGTGAGTGATAAAGAGAGATGGAGAGAGAGAGAGAGGAAGAGAGAGAGAGATTGCAAGGAAGAGAAAGTGAAAAATATTGAATGTGAGATATTATATGAGATGTTGAGATAATGTGAAAGAGATGGGGAAGATGAAGAAATGGAGAAGTACAGAGTGGAGAGATAGGAAGGGGGGGAGAGAAAGAGGAAGATTAAGAGAGAGGGTTGAAGAAAGGAGGCACAGAAAAGAGGGAGGAGAGATAAGGAGTGATGTAGAAAGAGAGAGGAGAGAGAGAGTGAGAAAGGTAGATAGAAGAAAGCAAAATGAGAAACAGAGAAAGAGTGATAAGGAGTGAGACAGAGATTGTGAGAGAGGGGGAGAAATGGAGAGAGATAGTGAGAGAAGCAGGTAGAGAAATATAGGGAGAGGGAGCGCGAGAGAGATAAAGAGAGAGGGGCGAAATATGGCGAACAGAGAGAGAGGAAAGAATAAGGAGATAGATAGATAGAGAAAAAGAGAGAGAAAGAGAAAGAGAGAGAGGGGGAGAGAAAGATAAGGAGAGAGAGAAAAGCAGATAGTGAGAGACAGAGAAAATGAGCAGAGTGATAAGAAGTGAGAGAGCGAAGATAAGTAGAGAGATGGTGAGAGAGGCAGGTAGAGAAATAAAGGAAGAGGGAGGGAGAGAGAGATAAAGAGATAGGGGTGAGATATGAAGAACGGAGAGAGAGAGAGAGATTAAGGCGATGAATATATAGATACAGAGAGGGAGAGAGAGAAAGAGGCAGAGAGAAAGATAAAGAGATAGAGAAAAGCAGACAGTGAGAGAGAGAGAGAAAGCGATCAGAGTGATAGGGAGTGAGAGGGAGAGATTGATTGAGAGAGAAGATAAGTAGAGAGATAGTAAGAGATAGGCAAAGTGATAGAGAGGGAGAGAGGAGATTGAAGATAAGGGAAAGAAGGAAAGGAAGAAGTTAATGAGGTCCGAATTTATGGTTGTTATGGAATACAAGAATATTGGAATTGAAATTGGAATTAGTTATCGGCTGCTTAGTAATGGCGGACAGCGTTGTGAAATGAAGGCAGCGTTTTTACAGCCTGCAAATCATTGGATGCCGGAGACATCTATATAACGTCATCAGCATCATCTGTGTCATCACAATTACTGCCAAAACCATCGCAATTGTCGCCACTGTTAGCGTCGTTGTTATTGTCGTCATCATCATCATCAGCAGCAGCAGCAGCAGCAACAGCGGCAAAATAACCATCATCATCATCATCGTCATCATCATCGTCATCATCATCGTCATCACTGTCGGCATCGGTGCCGTCGTTTTTTCCTGGAGCTCCTCATTAACCTCCCTTTCGCTATCATCATCTTCACAATCATCAACATCATCATCGTCATCATCATCATCTTCATCGTGATCATCCCCATCTTCACAATCATCAACATTTGTCATCGTCACCACCACCACCACCACCACCACCACCACCACCACCACCGCAGCCATCATCATCATCATCATCATCATCATCATCATCATCATCATCATTATCATTATCATCATCACATTCATCATGTTCATCATTATTGTCAACGTCGTCATCGTCTTCCTTCTCCCCCTCCCCTTCCTCAGCATCACCTCCCTCATCCTCACCATCATTGTCGTCATCATTATTATCGTCATCATAATAACCGCAAACGCCGCGCAGCCGACATCATAACGATCAAACTGATCATCATCACTATCAGTGATTATGTGATCAAGCTAGAGCAATAAGAAAAAAAATCGTTGCTTCACAGGAGTAGAGCTCGAAGCTACCAAAAGACGAGTATTGGAAAACAGTAGCAGAGGAAACGATGAAAATACAGTTCTTACTGATAAAAGTAATCTCATAGAAGATAACAGTGGTGAGGGCTGTGTGGTAAGTAGCTTGCTAACCAACCACATGGTTCTGGGTCCAGTCCCACTGTATGGCATCTTGGACAAGTGTCTTCTGCTATAGCCCCGGGCCGACTAATGCCTTGTGAGTGGATTTGGCAAGCGGAAACTGAAAGAAGCCTGTCGTATATATATATATATATATATATATATATATATATGTGTGTGTGTGTGTGTGTGTGTGTGTGTGTGTGTGTGTATGTGTTTGTGTGTATGTGTTTGTGTGTCTGTGTTTGTCCCCCTAGCATTGCTTGACAACCGATGCTGGTGTGTTTACGTCCCCGTCACTTAGCGGTTCGGCAAAAGAGATCGATAGAATAAGTACTGGGCTTACAAAGAATAAGTACCGGGGTCGATTTGCTCGACTAAAGGCGGTGCTCCAGTATGGCAGGCAGTCAAATGACTGAGACAAGTAAAGAGAATAAAGAGAATAAAGAGAGGGGAACAATGATAGCTTGCTCGATGGGAGACATATAGATGGTCTGGAAGAAGACAATAAAACTAATGGTGACATGACAGACGGGCAAACGGCAATCTGCGACAGAATAAAGGCAAGGCTACAGGAGAACGATAGCGACATTATTTGTAACCTTAAAAAGGTTGTGTTGTGTGGACGCACCCAGATGATGGAGTAGGCTAGCCCAATACGTAGATATAGAGGGAGAAGCCTAGACGTCGAGAGCACAGCTGTGAAGAGCCGAGTGAGTTGAGTAGCTGTCATCCGAACGTGCGATATAACTGGTGACGAGGATTTCGTAGCTCACACAGTCACTGTGTAGTATTGCGATATAACAAGTTGACTGGTGGAAATTGAAACGAGAAGCGAAAAATGTGAATGAAATTCTGAAATACATTAGAACAAAAAACAAAATCACAAAAATAAATAATTTGATCAAGGCAGCAAGTATCGCTGTAGCAGAAAATGTGGGTATTGAAATATAATGGGAGTGACAAAAGAAAAGATCTATGGTGGAAAAGAAGAATACAGGCGGAGTTAGATATGCTCCCGAAGGACATTTCTGTATTAGACGGAAAAGAGAAGGGGGAGCTTAAAAGTGAACAAAAATACACGGCACTGAACAGGAAGTATGATACAGAAAGGAAGGGGGCCTGAAAGTGATAATGAAGGAACTGAAACAGCGCCTCGTTGAAAAGAAAGCATAGATGGTGAGATACGATCAAAGAATGAAGAGATAACATCAGAATAGGTTATTCAGAGTAGATCAGAAGAGATTCTACAAAGAAATAAATGGAGAGTGTATAGATGAAAAGTTGATACCAGATAACATTGAAAGTCAAAAGTATGTAGGTAATAGTGAAGAAAGTTTGATAAAAGCTGCTAGAGTCATAGTAAGACATAGGGAAACCAAAAACCCAATCGAAGTTAAAAACCAGAACCCCCCCCCCCAGAAATTATGTGACTGGCAGGAAAAAAGGTGTTGCATGGTAGATTCCCAAAGATAGTTGCAGCAAATAGTAGTAGTGAGACATGAATATGGTTGCAGAAAGAAAAGCTGAAAAGGGAGATAGAAAATTTGTTAGTAGCTGCATAAGATCAAGCATTAAGGACTAATTGGATAAAAGCCAAGATTGACAAAAATCAAGTAGATTCCCAATATAGGTTATGCAAATCAAAAAAGGAAAGCGTTACTCATATAGTAAGTGAAAGTAGCATGCTGGCACAGACAGACAAGAATAAACCTGACAACCTAGGGAGAGTAATCCAGTGGGAGTTATGTAGAAAGCTAGAATTTGAACACACTGATAAATGGTATGAACATGAACCTGGCAAAGTACTAGAAAGTAAGAGATACAAGATGCTGTGGAACTTTAACATTCAGACTGACAGAGTAATACTCTGTCAGTCCCACAACATCTTGTATTTCTTACTTTCTAGTATTTTGCTAGAAGGCCTGATTTGGTAGTAGTAGATAAAGGTAATGGAAAGTGCCAGATAATTGGCGTTACAGTCCCAAATGATGAAAAAATTCAATATGAGCGGTATAGAAAAAATAGCAAAGGACCAGAACTTGGCCATTGAATTACAGAGACTATGGAGAGTGCGGTAAAATGTATCCTAGTAGTTGTAGATACATCGGGAACTATCCCTAAAGGTCTGAACAGATAGATAGAGGAAATAGGAATAAAACTCAATTTAGTACAGCTCCACGAAACAGTGCTATTAAGGACAGCTAGGATGCTTAGGAAGGTTTTTGGCATCTAAGGTTACTTGTTGTAACCCGATGTTAGGATTTTTTTCTTTTCCAACAGCCTAATTTGTTGTGTGCATATATAAAAATAAAAAAAAAATAATTCTTTCTACTGGAAGCACAACACCTCACATTTGTAGGGAGGGGACTAGTCGATGACATCGACCCTAGTGTTTCACTGGTACCTAATTTATTGACCCCGAAAGGATGAAAGGCAAAGTCGACCTCGGTGGAACTTGAACAAAGATTGGAGCAACGGGTGAAATACTGCTAAGCATATCGTCCAGCGTGCTAACGCTTCTGCCAGCTCACCATCTTAATAATAATAATAATAATAATAATAATAATAATAATAATAATAATAATAACAATGGTAATATGACAATAATCTAGGCACTAATGCATCTTTAAGGGATGACATTTGCAAATCAATAGAAGTTTTATTTGCGTCTCTGCCACTTTATTTTCAAATTGATGTTTTCTACTATCTTACGAAAATTGCCTTAAGGCTTGTTGATGTTATGCCTCTAGCTAGAATAAGTCTGTCACATTGAATATCTCTTAATTAAAACTGTTTGCTTGCAGCGCATCTGCTTTAAATTCTACACAAAAATTGCTCGTAGTGTTTGCAATAAAGTTCACTGACGAGAAAATCCTGAAATAATCGTAAGTTAAAGTATATTTTGGTACTTGCTGTTATGTATTGCACCAGAAGAGGGTATTAATACTCGGGTTTTTATTTCAATTTATTCTCATGTTTTTTGAATACACACACACACACACACACAACCACGCACATACATAAATATATGTGTGTATGCATTTTGTAAGTATGTGTTTGTCAGAATTAATGTGAACGGTTTTATAACACATTTCGTACCTCCTTTCTTTCATTATTTTTCTCTTTTCAATGGGCGGTAAAATTGTAAATTTTCTTTTGTATTGTGGACAATAAAACATGATTTATCATCTCTGATATCGTTCAATTATTAACAGCTCGAAATATTTTTTCAAATACTCTTCAGCTTTTGAGGAAGCAGAAGTATTAAGTTTAAACTTATTATTAAAATACCGCTGTTCATAATAATTGCAGGTAGGGACACCATATTTCGTTATGCTACCACACTATACTACCGAGTATATTAAAGGCTTTCAAAGTAATATTGCTCCCACCTATGTTAGCCGAGCGATTAAATCACCTTCGAAAGTTATCTCTACAGATATCCTTTAGTTTAGAGCCATCACTGAAAGTTACGAGGTTTCGTGTGCGAATATGTCTATATAAACAATGCGATCAATGACAGAAAATTAGGTAATGGAAGCGTATGACTTTTCAGGTAATATTTCTTCTTCTTCTTCTTCTCTTCTTCTCTTCTTCTTCTTCTTCTTCTTCTTCTTCTTCTTCTTCTTCTTCTTCTTCTTCTTCTTCTTCTTCCTCTCCTCCTCCTCCTCCTCTTCTTCTTCTTCTTCTTCTTCTTCTTCTTCCTCCTCCTCCTCCTCCTCTTTTTCTTCTTCTTCTTCTTCTTCCTCCCGCTTCCTTTAGTGAAAAAGGAGCAATGACTCCTGAAATGTGCATATACACTCATTACGCATTTTTGCTCTCTTCAATTGCATTGTTCCCTTAGACGTATTCGTACATAAAACGTTGTAAATTTTGTAATTATGAATATAGTCTATACTATGATATGTACTGAGGCACGGCGCAGAAACAGAACAATGACATACATTGGAGAGACAGCACGTAGCATAGGTGAGCGGTTAAGTAAAACTGGTGAGAGCTCAAAGAGGAGAAAATCTCGTCAGTGCTCTACCAACAAGCTCAATTAGAACATGGAGGCTAGACACGACACTCAGACACATTACCGAAGCCATAGACAATAGAAGATAGACCGAACTTCAACAGAAAACATGAATGGACTAATAACAACTACCCTACTCACCCACAATATGCAACCTGACGACTAAAGATAGAATGAGAAGAATAAAAAAAGATTCAGATCAAAGAGAATAATACATAAACACATACACACACGACAAACATGCACATACTAAAGAGAGAATAATAATAAGAAAAAAAAATGAAATAGAATAACTACATAAAAGACATGGAAACAAAAAGCGTGGTAAGCAAACACATATACACACATACTAAACAAATAGGTACACACATGCAAACGCACGTACACACATGCAAACGCAAATTTATGTGCAGATAAGGGTTAAGACAAAATGGAATAAATGTGAAATATGGGATACAAAGTTGCTGAAGGCGTCACTGGATGTGTAACGAAAGAGCTTTGACAAAGAAACAGAATAATGATAATAAAGCTGAAGTGAACACCAAATATTTCAGTGAATGTGTTTAATTGGCAAAATACGACCCCCCCCCCGAGTATAATAATATCTGTTTCAACACAGGATTTCACAACACACTGTATACCTCTTGTGTGATTGCACAGTGTGCACAGGGTGCTCAGGCAAGTTGAAATTCAAAGTAGTGAGTAACTACACACTTTCAGTTTAAATTTGATGATCTAGTTTAAAATGAGTCATTTCCCAAATGACAATGTAACTTTCATATAATTAAGGCATCCTCAGCCTGATGAGCAGCTAGCTGCGTACCCCTCCATGAGTAATTATAACATCAGAGGCTCTGCTAGCTAGGAAACATATGTAGCCTGTTTCATCCCCTCAATTTCAATTTTCGCATTCATAGCTACTTAGTTGGTAGCAGTGAGCTGTACAGAAAATTTCAACTTTTCGAATTTCCTCGTATCTTCGATATAGGAAAAATTGTGTAACCTTTAACGCTAATAAATTGTCATTCTTCCTGAACTAAGACGGTCCACTTTTTGTTTTCTATTCCTACCACAGACTGGTTGAAGCTTATTAACTTCCTACACTTGGGTCATTGGATCTTACCCTTATGTATGTATGTATGTATGTATGTATGTATGTATGTATGTATGTATGTATGTATGTATGTATGTATGTATGTATGCTGGAGTAGAGACAGCATGTTCTTTGTCTATCTCCTTAACGTCTTGGAGATTTTAGGTATAATAAACTAATGTGTATAAGTATATATATAACATACATATATCGTGTGTGTATACATATTTTTACAAGTATATGCATATAGTTTTGTGTATTTATATGTGTGTGTACGTGTAACTATGTATATAGCGTATGTAGTAAACAACAATTGATAACGAATAGTAGAGAAGATTTTAAAAAGAAGTGTTAGATTAGCTCTTTAAAAAAGACAGGAAGATTCGTAACATTTCGGACATTAGTCCTTCATCTGAAGAAATAGAGAAGCACATGAGTGAATAAGAAAAATATCCAATGGGAAAGGGAAAAATGCATCTGCATGTATGTATTCATATATGAATGCGTATACATATGAGTGCTTTTACTGTTATGCGTTGTTAACTACCGTAAATTTGTTATTGAGCTGGCACATAATCGTACGTGAATGTTTGGGACTGTTTGCGCGTGCGTTTCTGTGTCGGTGTATGTGTGTACATATATGTGTGTGTATATGTGTGTTTATGTATGTGAGTGTGTGTGTGTATTATTAGTTGATGTACTGAATAGATGCACAATTAGTGCTGGATAAAAAAAAAGTATGAATAAATGACCGCATCGTCCCAACCGAACGTCAATTATTGCGGAAAACATATTTATATAGAATATTTCTCCAACTTACTTACACAGCTTACTTTTATTTTCCTCTATCTTTTGCTTCTTGTCAATAAAATCATATTTTTATTTCTTGGATTATCAAAACTCATCATTTAAATTTTGATGTTAAATTGGAAAAATGGACGTCTACAATCCACGTAGCAGTTATTACACATCAAATTCTAACGATATTAAAATTCCTTTTTCAAAATATTGATTTGATTTTTTTTTAAACTGAATAAAAAACGCACCCAAAACCTTGAAGAGTAACAAAAATCAATATGCATTTTAGCTGCAATAATTTTGACTGGAATTGCCTGTTTTGAAGAGAGATGGGTAAGGAACGAAGCAATCGTGAACATATAGGAGAGATAACATTTTCAGTAGTTCTATTAAGAATTTATCTTCAATGTTTTATATACATATATATATATGATATTATACTATACTATATTTTATATGCACATTATACTTGCCGAGCGTAGATAATTTTGAAAACTTAATTCTCATCGTAACGAAAATATCTATCTTAAGCAATTTCGTTGCGTTTAAGTTAGTTTATATTACGAACGTTTTATTATGAATGTACATGGCTCAGTGAAAAGGTTGTATGTTCACCATTTAATGTCCTGTGTTCGATTCCTGGACGCACTCTTTAACGAGTTACTTCATTATACAAAACTGCAGTGTATTCAGAGCTGGCGTAGCATACATATCTATCCAGTTTTCACATCCTCGATAGTCCCCGGGTCAATTGCAAATCGTAGAGATCAGTATCTATGTATGATTTCATCCATATAGGCACCTAAAACAAACAATTAATGAAAGAATGTTTGATGTTACAAAGTTAGTTTTGTTTTCAATTGACGTCTATACACATACATATGTATCTCTTATCTTTGGCTTATTTCACTCATTGAATGGAGGACATGCTTGTACATCGTCTTAAAGTACTCATATTCTTAGTACACCTGAGTACTAATATTCTTAGGTCTGGTACTGATTCTATCGTTCTCTGTTGGTGAGCCGCTAACTTACAGGGACGGAAAGAAACCAACACCGGTTGTCAAAGGGTGGGGTATGACAAACACTAATGCAAAAAACAGACAGACAGACACACACACATATACGTTTATAACGGGCATCCACAGTTTCCCTCTAGCAATTCATTTACAAAGGTATTCTATAATAGGCGTAGGAGTGGCTGTGTGGTAAGTAGCTTGCTTACGAACCACATGGTTCCAGGTTTGGTTCCACTTCGTGGCACATTGGGCAAGTGTCTTCTACTATAGCACCGGGGCGACCAAAGCCTTGTGAGAGGATTTGGAATTCGGAAACTGAAAGAGAGTAATAGAAGACATTTGCCCAATGTGCCGCGCAGTGGAACTGAATCCAAAACAACATGGATGCAAAGCGAGATTTTTAACCACACAGCCATGTCCGACATTTTGAAAACGTTCCTTTCTTGCTTTTGTAAATGCGGAAGTTGTAAGATTCGTAATATATACCAGGCATGGGCGACTCTTATTCGAGAAGCGGGCCGCAATATACATTCCTTATCATCTGGTGGGCCGCAGTACTAATCTATATTTGGCGAGGCACTACTAACCTGTGTTTGTCGAGGCTCTACTAATCTGTGTTTGGCGAGGCACTGAGAAAGTCCTGCTGGTTGCAGTTTGCCCATGACTGCTCTGAAATGTTATATCAGTCACACAAGTAATTTGCATGCAAACACACGCACGCATCTCTTTACTCTGTTACATTCAATTAACAATTATGTCCGGTTAAATGTGTCCTTTAAATTGATTATTTGGCATTATATATACAGATAGCCAAATCAATCAAAGTTAATAATTATGAAACAGTAAAACCTAATTAGTAATTAATTACCGGTATATTTCCCACTATTTCCAAATGCTGATATTTAATAATCTACAAAGATGATATATGCACAGGTTTAAGCCTGGCTGTGTGGTAAGAGTTTGCTTCTAGCCACATGGTAGGTTTAATAAGTTTGCTTCTAGCCACATGGAAAGGTTTAACAATTTTGCTTCTAGCCACAAGGAAAGTTCTAATGGGAAGCAGGTAAGAATATGGATAATAGCGTGAAATTATTGCGTTGAAAACCCTTTGGAAAGAAAAAGTTGAAGACCGCAGGCTACCT
Organism: Octopus sinensis; assembly: GCF_006345805.1. NCBI lineage: Eukaryota > Metazoa > Mollusca > Cephalopoda > Octopoda > Octopodidae > Octopus > Octopus sinensis. The sequence goes on from NC_042999.1 coordinate 152,543,897, forward strand.
TTTACTTTTTCTATCCAAACGCGTTCTTAATGCAATATTTACACTTACACACTTCGCGTTAAACTGATAAGAAAATGAAATATATCTCATGTTCTCTCGAAGTTTCTAGATATTTATGCTGTCAAAAATTTTTATGTATGTACGTATTTATGTAAATACATACTCACACACTTATATATACATACACACACACACACACACACATATATATATATGTGTGTGTGTGTGTGTGTGTATGTATATAATAGATACGTGTGTATTGAATACATATACATAATGATATATGCCGTCAGGGAAAATAAGAGGAAAAATGAGAATTTTGTTTTTTAAGACTCTTCAGAAGCCGATAGTGACCTTCAGTTGAAATAGAAGAGGTGAACACAGTCAATGAGCTGTTTCCTACGATCAAAGCTTCAACTTTGTAATCTACTGACTTTAGCTCTTTTACGACTAAACGGAAAACTTTAGACTTCATTTTCATGGTATATTTTATTTTTTTATATAACTGACGTCTCTTCCTACTCTCTCCTTTACTTTTTTTCCATACGAGATTTATCATTTCCAATTTCCTTCGCGATGTCTAACAGTCTCTTTTTAAGAAACACTTCTCGCGGTTCTTGGTTTGTTCATTGAAACAATTCAACGTTTCTGGTCTTTGTCTCAGCAGATTGTTTCACACACTCCCCTGGGAATTATAGTTTGTCTCATATTGGTCTTCCTTTGTAGGACAAATTTAATGCATATGGCTTACAGTATTAAAATAAATTGCCCTGGTTTCATGTTATTGAGTTACAAACATAGACTTTCGAAAAACGTCTGGCTTGTGGGTCTCTTGCTAAATTCATTTTAGATATATATCTATACGTGTGTATGTACGAATACGTATATGTACACATACACACACACACACTCACACACGCACGTCTGTATGCCTGTCTGTATATATGTCTGTATGTATTGTGTATATTTGTAACTACCTATCTCTCTATCTCTCTCTCTATCTATCTATCTATCGATCTATCTATCTATCTATCTATCTATCTATCTATCTATCTATCTATCTATCTATCTATCCATCCATCCATTCATTCATATTCTCTCTCACTATATATATATATATATATATATATATATATATGTG
>NC_042999.1:152550037-152555037 GCF_006345805.1 Octopus sinensis
GCGCTTCGCATCGTTTTTTAGCCTTTAAACGACGCCACCCCGCTGGCTGAGCGAGCAGGCCAACAGCAGAAAGAGTGACAGAATGCTGCGGCGAAAGAGTACACCAGGGATCGCCACCACCTCCTGCCGGAGCCTCGTGGAGCTTTAGGTGTTTTTGCTCAATAAACACTCACAACGCCCGGTCTGGGAACCGAAACCGCGATCCTACGACCACGAGTCCGCTGCCCTAACCACTGGGCTATTGCGCCTCCACACACACACAAACACACACACACACACACACACATATATATATGTATATATATGTATGTATGCGAGAGTACTGTACACATACATATCTGTACCCACTGTTTGTGTACGTGTATTTTACGCGTGTTTATGTGTATGTATTTTTAAATATATACATATGTGTGTGTGAGTGTTCTTTTATTCTTTTACTTGTTTCAGACATTTGACTGCGGCCATGCTGAAGCACCGCCTTTAGTCAAGCAAATCGAGCCCAGAACTTATTCTTTGTAAGCCTAGTACTTATTCTATCGGTGTCTTTTGCCGAACCGCTAAGTTACGGCGACGTCAACACACCAGCATCAGATATCAAGCGGTGGTGGGAGGATAAACACAAATACACACACACACATGGTTACACAAACACACACACGCACGCAGGCACTCACAAACACACACACACACATATATACACACATATATCAGCCGAAATTGCGAAGATGATCTGGTTCTTGACTGAAGATTGAAGGCTTCGAATTTCCCGTCTGTGTTTTTTTGTGTCGTCTTCTAAATGTTTCACGATCTTGTCCCAGTTTGTATATTTTTTTACTTTTACACACACACACACACACAAACACACACACACACATATATATATATATATATATATATATATATATATATATATATATATATATCAGAGTGCATGATCGTGTTGTCGGCGACTAAACTGGCGGCCCCATCAAGCTTGCTTTGGTGAGGAGGGTGATTGTTCGACTCCCTGCAAGACGGAAAAGGCGACCTGTAAGAGGGCAGATTAGCTCATGAGCACTCTCAACAGCCATCCACCAATACATGTACATGTGTATATATCCATGTATGTATGTGCATGGAACGTTGTAATACCTGGGTCAGTGTCCAGGCGTGAGGTTGGGCCACAGGGAGTGGGATACCCTTCTATTGTTGTCACAACATCTCTCTATGGGAGGGAAGCTCAGAGAAAATCTGCGATACTGACAATATTCAATGATGTAGAATAGTTCTTCTTTTCGATCTTATGCTGTCCATGTTTAGAGAGTGGAAGTGGATTTGTGCGAATCCTTTCCACCACCAAAAATGAAAAATAAAATCTATCACAAAAATAGCCTTCGCATTTGAGGAGTTTTCAATCAGGCTATAGCAATACTGGAACATGAGCTTGCAGCCATTATATATCTTTATATATAAAAGTGAAGTTGTGTGTCTGTCTCCTACGATTTAGTTTCCTAACTACTCTCACATTTTGCGGTGCAGTTTAACCAAAACCGGGTATCTTATAGTCGTGATTCATATCGAGCCCTTCAGGGTATTAGCGCGCGTCTACGATGAGTCTACGATTAAAAAAAAAATTTACCATCATTTTTTCCATTTTAATGCATTTTTTTCGCTATTATATAAGGGAAGTAACTCTCTAAAAATGTATACGATGAGTCAATGATTTAAAAAAAAAATTTACCATCATTTTTTTTTCATTTTTTAATGCATTTTTTTTGCTATTTTTTGGCTATAACTCTCTAAAAATGCTTATATAGTTATTTCCCTTACAAACCCGAGCAACGCCGGGCGATACTGCTAGTATATATATGTGTGTGTGTGTGCGTGTGTGTGTGTGTGGTGTGTGTGTGTGTGTGTGTGTGTGTGCATAGGCGCAGGAGTGGCTGTGTGGAAAGTAGCTTGCTTACCAACTACATTGCTCCGGGTTCAGTCTCACTGCGTGGCACCTTGGGCAGATGTCTTCTACTATAGCCTCGGGCCGATCCTTGTGAGTGGATTTGTTAGACGGAAACTGAAACAAGCCCGTCGTATATATGTATGTATATATATATATATATATATATGTGTGTGTGTATGTGTATGTGTGTGTATGTGTGTGTGTTTGTGTGTCAGTGTTTGTCCCACCAACATCACTTGACAACCGATGCTGGTGTGTTTACGTCTCCGTAACTTAGCGGTTCTGCAAAAGAAACTGATAGAATAAGTTCTAGGGTTACAAAGAATAAGTCGTGGGGTCGATTTGCTCGACTAAAGGCGGTGCTCCAGCATGGCCGCAGTCAAATGACTGAAACAAGTAAAAGAATAAAAGAATATGTGTGTGTGTGGTTGTCTGTTTATGTGTGAGAGTGTCAACGAATTTTGTGTAATGCCTTAGTGTTTTACTTCTTAGGAAATTTATCCGTTCAATATGTTATAAATTTTCTAGTCGTAACTTGTATTTTTTAATAAACATATTTTCAATATTTGATCTTACTTGACCTATGGTTTCGTCTGAAAGAAATTAGGTTTCTTATAAAATACCGCAATATAAATAAACATATATCATCGCACAGTGTGTATACGTTGAATCATTATTCTTGTTTATTTATTCCACAAACACTGTGGTCGTAGCCTTGATTAATTTTTAATTAGTCGTACAGAAATGTTAGTGAATAAATGCTTTGATTCAACGAATTAAGATGTCACTTCTGAGGATCATGTGTGTTTAGTTACTATATACGCCAGCACACATATAGATACATACAAAAATACATAAGTACATACACAAAAACATTCATATCCATCTATCTATCTATCTATCTATCTATCTATCTATCTATCTATCTATCTATCTATCTATCTAAGAGGTTGGCGCTTATCATCGAGAAACTGGTCGACAAGGCACAAACGTGCGCCGTGCCGGGCCGGAGCATCCATGACAACCTCCATCTGATGCGCTACATCATAGACAGAGTAGTTAAGGAACCTGGCATGGGTGGGGCCCTGATCAATTTGGATCAATCGAAAGCCTTCGATAGGGTAGACCATCGATACTTGGAGGCAGTCTTGAGAGCTGCTGGTTTCGGCCCCGACTTCCGCGGCTGGATAGCTGCCTTGTACAGAGGCATCCGTTCGGTAGTTCGCGTAAATGGACATCTATCGAGACCTTTCGACATTGCACGTTCGGTCCGTCAGGGATGACCCCTCTCGTCGCTTCTATACGTATTGACTTTCGAGCCACTACTGCGGAAGCTGGCGACTCTGAGGGGCATCCCGCGAGAATTGGGATGCGGGACAAGCGTGTCTGCATACGCGGACGACGTCACCGTCATAGTGTCAAGCCACGAGCACATCGAGCTGGTCGGCGAGACACTGAAAGACTACGAAGCGGTGACAGGAGCAAAAATCAACCGGGAAAAGTCAGTGGGCTTGCGGCTCGGCACTTGGAGAAGCAAGCCCATGCCGTCCACCAGTGCCTCCGTCGTGGGACGCAGGACGGACGGCCCGGTTGAGTTGCTCGGGGTCTGGTTCGGTCCGGAACTCCAAATGGAGAAGAACTGGAACGAGATAACGAGTAGGGTGGTCACTCTCGCCCGGCAATGGGCCGAGAGGAAACTGTCCCTAAAAGGTCTGGCGGAGGTGGCGACCACGTACATCGCGTCCATCATCTACTACCGCCTGACCGTCGTACCTTGTTCCGACCCTACCATCACCAAACTAGAACGCATTCTCTTCCGCTTCTTGTGGAAAGGATGCGTCCCGATGGTCAGGCGATCCATTTGCTGTCAACACCCGTTAAAAGGAGGGCTGGGCATGCCGTGGTTGATGATGCGCAGACACGCGCTGAGACTGCGACATCTCCGGCTCTATGTAGACGACGGTGAACAGGTGTGGTCGCCGTTTGTGAGGCATGCGTTCCCGCAGCTCGTCTCCATGACCGAACTGCAGTTGTGGATCAAAAAGAGGCCGAGGAAGGGCGAATGGCACCGCGAGTGTCGCGTTGCTCTCAAGCAACTCTACCATCCCGGGTCGACCTTGAGTGACTTCAACACAACCAAAGCATTCTATAGGGGATTAGTGGAGGGGAGGTACGACGACGAGCTTGGGGCAAACCTGGGCGTCGACGAGGAATAGCTGACCCGCCTGTTCGAAACGAGACCTATGGGCCGAGACCTATGGACAACTTCCAGGGATCCCTGGCCTGGCGGTGCTACCGAGAAGCGCTACCCGTTCGGGATAAGCTCTATAGGCATGGCTCGAGAAACACGGGGCCGACCTGCCCGAGATGCGGGCAGAGCGACGAAACCGTTCTGCACGCAATCGTGCAGTGTCTAACAATCTCCGACCTGTGGGCTTATGTCGAACGACTGCTGTCACGTGTGGGACGTGTCGGTTTATCAGCCGAGTCTATCGTTAATATCGTCACACCTCCTTCCTTCAAACGAGAAGGAAGAGCTATTTTTATCATACTTGTGGCTATGGCGAAAGAATGTATCTGGTGGATGCGCCTGAAAGGATTAGAGACAAACACTTTCCTCTCTGGTCAATCTCTCATCAACTTCTTGAAGTATCACTTGAAGAGGAAAGTGAAAGTAGAGAGGCAAGTTTTGTCTAGTGAATGTTTTAAAAAAACGATGGGTGAATGTAGCAAGGATGGCACGTATGAATGACGAAGCCACCTTGACTATGATCCTATGAACCGTAAAAAATTAATACAGAGAGTTGCTTATTTGTAAAAAAAAAAAATAATAACATGTAACTTCATTGACCGAGGTTACCGTGGTCTTTCCGTAAGGCTTTTTATTCCACGGGTGTAAACCTCACCTGTCCCTCCCCCTTACACTTTATATTGACATTTTCTGTGATAACGATCCCTATGATCAATTTTTTTTTCCTTCCCTTTTTAAAAAAAATGTTATATCCACCCCAGTTTGTGTCTCTTTCTTTCCTTTTACGATCCCTTTTGATCGAAAACCAAACCC
>NC_042999.1:152557537-152567537 GCF_006345805.1 Octopus sinensis
GATAAAAGAGAAACGGAAATTACGTACAATATGATAACGAAAACATGGTAAAATTTGAAATTCTAATAACTATTAGAGAACTATATACGAAACGTAATTCTGTTTGTTTAAGTTAAACAAAAATTATTTTGAGGAATACAAATGAAATAGCCAGTATTTCAAAGTCAAAAGCATAATAATGCAAAATACTTATTTTCCATTGTAATTAGTCGTTGATGTGAAATTTTTCCTACGAGGATTCGAAATACGGTCATATGACTCAGTTTTACCCAATAACGATATATATATAAGCTGACAATTACGTAATTAAGCATAAAAGTCTTGAGCAAGAAGCGTTAAGATTTTTGCCTGAGGATACAAAATATCTCCTGCGGGCAACATAAGAATTGGAAACCCTTCGGCTACTTCGCTCAACGACAGCTGGAAATGCAAATAGATTCACAGAAATTAATTTAAAATGTAAAAAAAACCAAAAAAAACATTAAAAATGTTGTTTTGTTGTATTTTCGAATCGTCTGACGTACACAAGATGGCGGTTATATTGAATATTTCAAATGTATGGTTTCAGTCCATTTCTCATGAATACACTTAGTATATTTATTTGCTTTATTCTAACATATTTTATTTACTTTTGGGAACAACTTGAATCTGTTCATTGGTTGTATTTTGTTTTCATTTTTGTTTTCATTTTTAATATTTAACCTAAGAACAAGTAGGATATATTACTACTACTACTACTACTGCAGCTGCTGCTGCTGCTGCTGCTGCTGCTGCTGCTGCTGCTGCCACTACTACTACTACTACTACTACAACTACTACTACTACTACTACTACTACTACTACTACTACTACTACTACTACTACTAATAATAATGGTTTCAAATTTTGTCAGAAAGACAGTAATTTCGCGGGGTAGGGGTGTACGTGGATTTCATCGAGCTCCAGTGCGCAATTGGTACTTATTTTACCGACCCACGAATGGATGAAAGACAATGTCGACTCGGCAGCATTTGATCCAGAATGTAATGTCGGAAGAAATGTCGCTAAGCCTTTCGCCCTTGTGTTTAAGATTCTGCCAGCTCGCCGTCTTCAATGATTTAAGTATAATATTGAGACGAATTTCTTCGTTATTTTTGCAACGAATCAGTGTTTAGGATTGTTTAGGCAATCTCTGAGAAGTGATAATCCAGTTTATAATGTCTTCGAACATTTTGTCTGTTTTCTCTTCATTTGGTTAGGAAGGCATAAATCTGAACTTGTAACCTGGATAGAGTAGCTGCATATTTCACAATAGTTCAGTGTAGGTATTCTCTTTTCACTGATCTTCAGCTTTATGTTAACATCCGCTGGGCAGCTGATTTCTACAACTGACATACAAAGACACACACACACACACACACACACACACACACACACACACACACGCAAAAACACACACACACACACACATACACATAAATACGACAGGCTTTTTTCAGTTTCCATCTACCAAATCCACTCATAAGGCTTTGGTTGGCCCGAGGCTATAGTAGAAGACACCTGCCCAAGGTGCCACGCAGTGGACTGAACCCGGAACCATGTTGTTGGTAAGTAAGCTACTTTCCACACAGCTACTCCTGTTTCTTATAAAAGAATTACATTAAAGCATCCATCCATCCATTCATATATCCATCCACCCCTCTCTGGATCGCTCCCACCCCTCCCTTAGGAAAAACAGTAAAATTATGAAAGATTTTGCTCAAGTTTAAAATGTTTTCGTTATATACATTCAAAAGATCGAGTTTCGTATTTTTATTAGAAACCAGCTCCTTCTTGAGAGGAATAATGTCCATGATTAAAAAGAGAGGATACATACATACATATATACATACATACATACATGCATAGATGCATACATACATACATAAATACATACATACATACATGCATACATGCATACATACATGCATGCATACATACATACATACATGCATACATGCATACATACATACATACATGCATGCATACATACATACATACATACATATATACATGCATGCATACATAGGTACATGCATATATCTAGAGAGAAATTGATAGATTACATAGAGAAAAATAGATAGACAGACGGATAGATGGATAGATAGATAGATAAATAGATAGACAGACAGAGAGACAGACAGACAGACAGATAGATAGATAGATAGATAGATAGATAGATAGATAGATAGATAGATAGATAGACAGACAGACAGACAGACAGACAGACAGACAGACGGACGGTCGGACGGATGGATAGATAGATAAATAGATAGATAGATAGATAGATAGATAGATAGATAGATAGATAGATAGATAGATAGATAGATAGATAGATAGAGATATGGATAGATAGATAGATAGATAGATGATAGATAGATAGATAGATAGATAGATAGATAGATAGATAGATAGATAGATAGATAGTGAGATGGATAGATAGATGATAGAGAAACAGATAAAATTGTGTATTTGTGAAGGAGCATGCGTATGCAATAAATATTTTTAAAGGAGGAAAGATAAAGAGGGGGATAAGGTGAAACCAGTGTGTTTTGTATGTAAGATGTGTGCGTGTGTGTGTGCGCGCATGTGAAGGAGAAAGACGGGAAAAATAGAAAATTATGACTAAGTATTCAAGGTAAGCAAGTGTAAGAGTATATATATATATACTCTTTATGAATATATATATATGTGTGTGTGTACGTAAATAGATTTATGCATATATATATATATATGTATATACATATATTAATGTATATATGCATACATGCCTGCTTACATACAAATATATATACATACATGCGTACATACATGCAGTGAGTGAGACAGGCAGATAGAGAGAGAGAGAGAGAGAGAGAGAGAGAGAGAGAGAGAGAGAGAGAGAGAGAGAGAGAGAGAGAGAGAGAGAGAGACAGTGGAAAATAGTTACGGCGTGTGTGATAGGTTTATCTATAGGAAACTGACCCTGTTTAAGGCCCTAGCAAAACAGGAAAATAAAGGATGACTTGAACCTATGGCTGATACATAAAAGTAAGCTCAAAAGCTATCTTGAAGAACAAAGGATGCAGTTTTTAAAAGAGAGCTAGTAGTAGTAGTAGTAGTAGTAGTAGTAGTAGTAGTAGTAGTAGTAGTTGTTGTTGTTGTTGTTGGTTGGAGTAACATCAGAAGTGAAGAAAAAATATGAGACATGAAGAACGAAAAATGTCCTCACACCTTGAGGGTTTCGAAATTCCGAATTGGTTGAGTTCAATGAAAGCAGCGGGCTGTCTGAGACGCAGAGCTACCAACAGAGAGAGAGAGAGAGAAAGAGAGAGAGGAGGGAGAGGATGAGAGAGAGAAGGAGAGGAGGCGGTGAGGAGGAGAAGGGATGAGGGAGTAAGAAGAGCTGGTGAGCAGGAATGAGAGACGTTATGATGAAAAGGTGAGGTCGTGTGATGGTACAGGTTGAACATAAACCAATATGGCGAAGAGACGGCACACTGGGTTTGGCTTTGAACCTCTCAACACACACACAAACACACACACACACACACACACACACACACACACAAATACATACACACACAAACACACACACACTCACACGCACATACACACACGTACACACAAGCATGACATCTGTCTACGGTGAAGAACTTTGATCAGTAGTTGTCAGGTTTCTTGGTCGAAATCACAGCCGGAAGCGGGTTTTACTTGACACTAACAACGTATGTGATGAAGGTGATGCTGATGCTGCTGATGATGATGATGACTTCGACGCGACGATGACGATGACGATGACGATGATGATGATGATGATGATAAAGAAGAAGACCAGTACCAAAAGCAGCATTCCAACGACGATGGCGATGATGATACCACCAACAATAATAATAGAATAGTAGTAGTAGTATTAGTATTAGTAGTAGTAGTAGTTGTAGTAGTAGCAGCAGTAGTAGTAGTAGTGCCAACAGGATTATCCTTTGATGCTGTTGTTTGGAATGTTACAGTTCATGTTTAGCCCTAAACAAGCGACCTATAGACTTTCGATAATTAGACGTTTCCAACCGTATCTACAACGACGCTTAGAATTGGTTTCAAATTTTGGCACAAGGCCGGCAACTTCGGGGTGGGTATATAAATCGATTACATCAATCGCAGTACTAATTTCGTACTTATTTTTATCGACCCAAAAGAGGGATGGATTTCAAAGAAGGTAAAATCGAATTTGGCAGAATTTGAACTCAAAATGCGAAGATAGACGGACGAAATACCGATAAGGATTTCACTCCATGTGCTAACGATTCTACCAGCTTGCCGCTTTACCGACGCTTAATATTATGCTACATGATTAAGGCAGGTGAACTGGCAGAAACATTAGCGCATCGGGCGAAATGCTTTGCGGTATTTCGTCTGCCGTTACGTTCTGAGTTCAAATTCCGCCGAGGTCGACTTTGCCTTTCATCCTTTCGGGGTCGATAAATTAAGTACCAGTTACTCACTGGGATCAATGTAATCGACTTAATCCCTTTGTCTGTCCTTTTTTGTCCACTCTATGTTTAGCCCGTTGTGGGTAGTAAAGAAATAGGTATTTCGTCTGTCATTACGTTTCGGGCCTTGTGCCTAGAGTAGAAAAGATTATACAATGTTAGTAAGGCGGCGAGCTGGTAGAAATGTTAGCACGCCGGGTGAAATGCTTAACAATATTTCATGTCATTACGTTCTGAGTTCAAATTCCGCCGAGGTCGACTTCCCTTTTATCGTTTCAGGGTCGATAAATTAAGCACCAGGTACGTACTGGGGTCGATCTAGTTGACTGACCCCCTCCCCAAAAGTTTGGGGCCTTGTGCCTAGAGTCGAAAAGATTATATAATCTTATTAAGGTGGCAAGCTGGCAGAAACGTTAGCACGCTGGGCAAAACATTTAGCCGTATTTCGTCTGTCTCTACGTTCTGATTTCAAATTCCCCGAGGTCGACTTTCGCTTTCATCCTTTCGTGGTCTGTAAATTAAGTACCAGTTATGTACGGGGGTTGATTTAATCAACTGACCCCTCCCCCAAAATTTCGTGCCTTGTGCCTAGAGTAGAAAAGTATATCATGTCTACGTGATGAAGGCGGTGGGTTGGCAGGATCATTAGCACACCGGGCGCTACATTCTGAGTTCAAATTCTGCCGAGGTCGAAATTGCCTTTTATCATTTCGTTTTCGATAAATCACGTACCAGTTGTACAATGCGGTAGATGCAATCGACTTGCCCCTTTCCTTGTAATTGCTGGCCTTGTGCCAAAATTTGAAACCAGTATTATGTCTACGGGAGTCAAAGAAGCTCCTGTAAAATATTAGAGTATACGGTACACTGAAAATTCAAAACTAGTTTTGGCAGTTAGTGTTGGACCCTTTCGTTACAATGTAAAAATTGAGTTGAACACTCATCGGTTGACTTACCTTAAACACTGAATCTAGATCAACGGTATAATCCGATGATAAAAGGCGGCGGGCTGGCAGAATCGTTAGCACACTGGACAAAATGCTTATAGGTATTTCGCCCGTCGCTACGTTCGGGTTCAAATTCCGCCAAGGTAGACTTTATATTTCATCGTTTCTGGGTCGATAAATTAAGTACCAAAGAAACACTGGGGTCGATGTAATCGTCTAGTCCCCACCTCATAAATTGCAGGCCTTGTACCTATGGTAAAAAGGATTTTTTGTTATAATCGGTTGTCACATATTTAATCAATGTTGGGTAAGTGATTAAGGTGCACGACTGCAACCAGGTAGTTTCGGGTTCAGCTCCACTGCGCAACACCTTGAACTTGCATATCCTGCTATTTCCTCCGGCCGACCAATGGCCTGTGAGAGAATTTCGTCGACGAAAGCAAGGAAAGTCTGTGGAAGCCCATCCATTTGTATATGTGTATGTATGTCGTAGTATCAGATTTTGTCGTGCCCACACCGCTAGACAACCGGTGTTGGTTCTTTGACCTCCCCGTAGCTTAGTAGTTTGGTAAAAGAGGAAAGGAATAAGTATCAGGCATAAAAAAACAAGTACTGGAGTCGCCCTGTTCGATTAAACCCTTCAATAAGTTGCTCCAGTATGGCCGCAATCCAATGACAGGAACAAATAAAATGATGATAGTATAACAATGTTCTTTTCAAATATTTACTGAATAACAATCATCCAAGGACATAGAGAGTAAACTTCTTAAGATTATGAATGCTTTATTATAAGTTTTAATTTTGATTCATAAGAAGCGGTTGTGGGTTTTGAGCACTTAACCGAGGCATTTATTTAAGTTGGTGTTTAGCAGACGCTGTCAGAGTTTAAGGACACTCAAAGAGTATCAGGGTGGATTTTAAATTCCTTTCTCGATTGGTTCTTCGAGAGAAAGTCTCTTGATATCCTTATTCCTGTGAAAGCCTTCATTTAATGTCAGAATCTTGTAGGTTTTAATATCAACGAAGCAGATTTTTCTGTGTAGTTAAATGCAAAAGTTGGTACTAGTAATAATTCTATACATAACAGCTGCTAGAAGAGTCGGAACTTTCTATCATAAGTAATGATTCCAACGGCACAATGGCTCAGTGGTTAGAGCAGCGCACTCACGGTCATAGGATCGTAGTTTCGATTCCCAGACCGAGTGTTGTGAGTGTTTATTGAATGAAAACACCTAAAGCTCTACGAGGCTCCGGCAGGGGTGGTGACGAACCTTGTTGTGTTCTTTCACCACAACTTTCTCTCACTCTTTCTTCCTGTTTCTGTTGTACCTGTATTTCAAAGGGCCAGCCTTGTCACACTCTGTGTCATGCTGAATCACCTCGTGAACTACGTTAAGGGAAACACGTGTCTATGGAGTGCTCAGCCACTTGCACGTTAATTTCACGAGCTGGCTGTTCCGTTGATTCGGATCAACTGGAACCCCCGTCGTCGTAAACGACGGAGTGCCACGAATGATTCCAGCAACCAGGAGTGAACAATATAATCAAACACCTTTTTTGTAATTAAGCCTTATTACAATATTTACATGGTGTCTTTTAACCTCTGGCAGCGCAACTTTATTAATTAAAAGCTGTTCGGAACGATTACTAATTAAAAGTTGTTTGGCAATGTCTAATTAAAAGCTGTTCGGCTCATCAGTCACTACCTATCTGTGAACTATTTAAAACGGTCTTCAAGATTTAAATCAAGGTTTATTCCGGTTCTCTCAGAAAGGTCACAATAGTTCTTCTATTGACTGAATGAGCGAGTAAACAACGCGTATATTCAGAAAAAAAAAGGTGTCAGGTACAAAATCAGCTTCTGGGAGGCCCAACTTCGTTAATGAGACCTAAGGTGAATTTTTTGAGAGATCTTTTGAAGGACAGCTGTACCGTATATGCTATCAAACACGGTATATTGTTAAAGATGCCATCAGCAATGATAAAAGTCCTTCCACGGAGCATATTGAAGAGATAACCCTTCGTCTGATTAAACTTCTGATAGGGGAAAATGTTGGCCTGCTCACCTAGCCGCTGAGGTGTCATCGCTCAAAAGCCAAAACGATGCAAAGCTCATTGTGGCAGCATCTGCTCGCCTAGTCGATCACGTGATCACGCGATTACCCTGCGTTTTAATCAACAGCAAAAAAAGCAGCTCTACTATTGTCTTATTTCGAATCCAGTCTGGTGCTATGTTATCATCCGGAATAATGCACCTGATGATGGCAGAAGATAAAACCAACCGAAATAAGGTTTCTAGTTTTCTTTCTTTGTTTTTAGGCCATCAAAGACAACACCAAGCTACAGCATCAATGATTACATTGATGAGTAGGTGTCTATATGGCTAAAATGTTTCATAATCAAACGATTTAATTAACAGTCGAAAAAATTATAGTTTCTTTTGTATTTCACGACAACGTTGATTAATGGAGAGATGGGAATAGGTGGAAGATGATCCAGGAAAAGAGGCAACTGGTCTGGTGTTGTTAGGTTATGTATCGATTTGTGAGTCAATCTATCTATCTATCTGTCTGTCCGTCTGTCTATCAATCTATGTATTTATATATCTATCTACCTGCCTGTCTGTCTGCCTGCCTGTCTGCCCGTCTGCCTGTCTGCTGTCTGTCAATCTCTCTCTTTGTCTATCTACCTGTCTGTCTGCCCGTGCATCTACCTATTTATCTAGCTCTCTCTCTATCAATCAATCTACCTGTATGTCTGTCTATCAATCAAACAATCAATCAGTCAAACAATCAGTCTATCTATCTATCTATCTATCTATCTATCTATCTATCTGTCTATCCGTCTGTCTGTCTATTAATCTGTCTATCTATCTATCTACCTGCCTGTCTGTCTGTCCATCTGCCTGTCTGCTGTCTTCTGTCTGTCTCTCTGTCTATCCACCTGTATGTCTGTCCGTGCGTCTATCTATTTCTCTAGCTCTATCTCTCTCTCTATCTCTATCTATCTATCTATCTATCTATCTATCTATCTATCTATCTATCTATCTATCTATCTATCTATCTATCTATCAATCTACCTGTCTGTCTGTTTGTCTGTCTATCTATCTATCTATCTATCTATCTATCTATCTATCTATCTATCTATCTATCTATCTATCTATCTATCTATCTATCTATCATCAATCAATCAATCAATCAATCAATAAGTCTATCCATCTATCTATCTATCTATCTATCTATCTATCTATCTATCTATCCATCTATCTATCTATCTCTCTATCTATCTATCTATCTATCTATCTATCTATCTATTCATCCATCCATCTATCTGTCTGTCGTTCTGTCTGTCTGCTTGTGTGCATGTCTTTCTGTTTTTCTATCTCTGTTCCCCTCTGTCTATCTTTACATACGCGTCCATGTATTCATACGCGCACACACACATACACCCGTACACACGCAAACTTACATATGCACACATAGACAGACACACAAATAAAACCCAACATGGCTGAAACTGAACTACAGCGCGAAGTAACTCCATAGTCTCTAGCAAGCGCGGTTGATGATTACAGAAAGTACACAGTCAATTTTAATGAATAGTACGCCGTTTTAAATAGAGTCTCCAATTTGAATAACTAAGCTCTTTAAAAAGAGATCGAATTCTTCTTTGTTAGTTAGTGTAGCTGATTTATCGATTATTTTTTCCATCTTTCCTCCTACTTCCCCTTTCACTCCTTCATTCATCAATCTCTAATAAAGACACTATTCTTTTTATCTCTGTACAGTCTCTCCTCCCACTCATTCTCATGTTCGTTCAATGACATAGTCAGACACATTTTATCACTCCCACTCTCTCGTTCATTCAGGAACATAACCACACGCCACGCAACACTGTTATTTTCACCTATCCACCCTATCGTTTCATAATATAGTTTCTCTGTCGCTGTCTGTGTATCTACCTGTCTTTCTCTCTCACACATACACATACATATATACATATATACAAATATACATACATACAAACATATAAACATGCATGCATACATGCATTGCATACATACATACAAACATACCTACAAACATACATGCATACATGCATACATACATATATACGAACATGCATGCATACAAACATACATGCAAGCAAACACATGTATGCATGCATATATACATACATACATACATTCATACATACATACATACATACATACATATATACATACATTCATACATACATACATACATACATACATACATACATACAAACATAAAAATCTGCACACATACATACATACAACATACATACATACATACATACATACATTCATACATACATACATACATACATACATACATACATACATACATACATACATACATATATAAAAAATACAAATATGCACGCATATATATATTCATGCATACATACATTCCTACATACATAAATACATACATACAGACATACAAATCTGCACGCATACATGCATACATGCATACATAAATATATAAAAACATACAAATCTGCACCATATATACACATACATGCATACATACATGCATACAT
>NC_042999.1:152570037-152572537 GCF_006345805.1 Octopus sinensis
CTGTCTGTCTGTCTGTCTGTCTGTCTATCTATCTATCTATCTATCTATCTATCTATCTATCTATCTATCTGTCTTTGACCAAGGTTACCGTGGTCTTTTTCGTAGGCTTTTCTTCCCACGGATAAACCTTACTTGCTTTCCCCTTTACACCATACATCATACCACTGTGATACACGATCCCTATTGATCGTTTTTTTTCCTCTACCCCTTTTTTCTTCTTTTTTTTCATTTCTCTTTTCTTTTGTTCCTTTTCCTTTTTTCTTTTTTTCTTTTATTTTTTGTTCTTTTTTTCCCTTTTACGATCTCTTTTGATCGAAAACCTACGCCACCTTTTTTGTTTCTTTTTTTTTTTTTTTGCTTTTTTCATCCCCCAAAAGAAAAGCTCTACCTTGTAACTTGTCCCATCTGTGTGCAGTCCTGTGTGGCCAATAAAGAAACTTATCTGTCTGTCTGTCTGTATCTATGCCTGACTGTCTCTGTCTATCTATCTATCTGTCTGTCTATCTATCTATCTATCTGACTGCATACATCCATATATTGAGTACTGTCTGTTCCGCATTTTTTCATATTCATTTTCGTATATCCTTTTAAACGTTATTTACCAAATTATATCCGTACTCAAACGCATATGCACACAGGTGCACACACGAACACACACACATATATGTGAATAAATACATACGCACACATATATATTTATATTTTAAGTTAGTTATGTTGTGTAGTTGGTGCCTGATGTATGTTTGAGGCATTGCTCAGCGTATGAAACTATTTAAACATGTAGAGTGTCTATTAAATACTATTTATCTCTCACTAGATGGAGTATGTTTTTGTTGATCTTACCATCACAGAACAGTACATTATATATATATATATCACGTGATCACGTGACCGACCAGACCATCAGATGTTGTTACACATCGCTGGTCACAATGCGTTCGAATTGTTTTAGCCTTCGAATGACGCCACCCCGCTGGCTAAGCGAGAGGACAATATATATATAATATATATATATAGGGAGATAAATAAAAATATATGCATACATACAAACATATATGTACGTACTACATCTACATGTATATTATACATGCAATATATAAATAATTATACGGGAGTACAGGACATCACAATAAGACGTTAGAAACAGAAAAAGCCAAAAAACAAAAAAACACAGAAAACGGAAAACGAAAAAAAAATACAGGACGAGCTACACAAGGACAAAACCCCCGTCATCAGCTGTCGCTAGAGGAGTCAGGCATGTTTCGAAGGCATAACAGAACACTAATCCAATAGGCCTTCCTGCGAGAGAATTAAAATAAAATTTCAAGCAGCGGGCACAATGAGTACGAACACAAACAAGACGTAACAATAAGACTGCAAAATTAAAATACATGTAACAAAACAAAACACAAGAGGACGAACGAAAAAGCCTTTTTTCTGGCATAGACAAACAATAAAACTGCAAAAATAAAAATACATGTACAAAAAGTATAATTAGTTACAAAACGAGAAAATAACAAAATACTATACAGGAATTCAACCACACAAGGGGACGAACGAAGAAGCTTTTGCTGGCAAGGACGAAAGTGTAGTAGCAGCGCATGGAGGCAGTCTTTTAATAGTGGGGAACCACGTGTAAAGGAATTTTGTTTTATAGGCAAGGAAGAGGGAAGGAGGAGGGGGACACCGGCGAAGAGAGGGAGGAGGGGGAGGGAGAAAGATTGAATATATATTATATATGTATTTATGTATGTTTGTGCGTGCGTGTGTGTGTGTGTGTGTGTGTGTGTGTATGTGTGTGACAGTGCCCCTGCATGGCCACACCACGTGAGCTGAAACTGGTTCAGTTCAATCTAATTCATAGATTTTCATGTATACGAGATGTTATCAAAAATTTCCCGGACTAATTTTGTAACGCGCCAACAGATGGCAGCACATAGTTGCATGCACAGTGAGAGCTAGATGTGACCTTCCTGAGACATTGTACCGAGTGACGTCGCAGTATTTACTGCGCAAGTTGTGATATTTATGTTTTGTGATCACCTTTATCCTGTAGTCTGCGATTTTGTCATAGACAAAAATTTGGAACAAAGAGTCAACGTGAATTTTTTCGTTAAACTTGGAAGGTCTGCAAAAACAGAAAATGAGCATGCTTCAGCAAGCTTACGGCGATGGAGGAAACGGGTCGTACGCAATGTTTTGATTGGCACGGGCGCTTTAATAGCGGAAGAACGTTCCTAGCAGATGATGAGCGTTCTGGAATTCCTGCCACGAAAGTCACCCCCGGATATGGGGAGAATATTCATGTGTTTGCGCATGAGGATTGTTGGAGGGCAGTTAACGACATTGCTGATGTTGTTGGTTTGTCATATGGGTCCGTGCAGGCAACCCTAACGTCTGAATTGTACACGCGACATATCTCTGCCAAGTTTCTCTCCCTCCTGCTAACCACTGAGCAGAAAAAAATAAACCTTGCGTCGACGTGTTAAGATCTCTGTCA
>NC_042999.1:152577537-152592537 GCF_006345805.1 Octopus sinensis
CACACATATATATATATATATATATATATAGGATAATCTGTGAGGATAATCTGGAAACTTGAGTGAGGAGGGAAGGCCACGAATGTACTGGCTGAATATTCCGTCATTGAGAGGCAGTTTTTACAATAAAATGTCTTATATAGATTTTTGCTTATTCCGTGTCAGACTGTCTTCCCCGACAGATAGGCCTCTTGATCAGGACAGATTTGTGCAATTTTTGGCAAAAAACTTCGTTCAGGATTTTTTTTCCTTAATAAATTATTTACATGATTGTCCGAGCGTTTCACATGACTTTATTCATTAAAATTTATTAAAACTTCAGGAGTTCTTACAAATTTGGTCGTCGTAATGCTTTGCTTTCGTTTGTTTAATAAAAATTCCGCCTCCTAGTGATTTTGCCTTCATTTTGTGATAGACAGCTATCATGCTGAAAATGACATACTCCAAATCCTGTTTTCTGGTTAGGTAAAAATGATTAAACTTTAAATCTCAGCAACATTTTTCTGCAAATGTTTTGGAATAAATCAATAGCAAAATCTGATTTTATGTGGAAAATTATTTCAATATACCAAATTTGAAAATTTTGACGTAATATTAAAATTTCACAATATATGACACTAACTGGGAAGGCCAACAGAAGTAGAGAGATAGACAGTTATAGGACGTGACACAGACAGAGACACACAGACACACAGACAGACATATTTACAAACGTACACACAGGTAATCACAAATTTAAAATGGTATATAGTAGACATGCATATGTACAGGGGCTGGACAAAATAATGGAAACACCGAGCATCATAGCATCATAATTCTGAAATATCTATAAAACCATTAAAAGCTTGTTTATTTTTTATATTTTTTGATTTATTATTAGTGTTGCCAAATATGTTTTGTTAAAATTGCTGTTTCTTTTCAGATATCATCAGAAAAAGCTAATTAAAATGTATTAAAATGACAGCTCTATCGGACTTTCAGAGAGGTCAAATTGTTGGTGCTCGTATGGCAGGCGCTAGCGTAATCAAAACAGCCGCAATGTACCAAGAAGAACTGTCTCGAAAGTAATGACAGCCTTTGAGAT
Source organism: Octopus sinensis (assembly GCF_006345805.1). Classification (NCBI taxonomy): domain Eukaryota; kingdom Metazoa; phylum Mollusca; class Cephalopoda; order Octopoda; family Octopodidae; genus Octopus; species Octopus sinensis. Next base: position 152,578,622 of record NC_042999.1, read on the forward strand.
AGAGGGAAAAACCTCCTCGTCGAAACAAAACTTCGGAAGAAAGCTAAAACTTTCGGATAGGGACCGTCAAACTCTTAGGCGAATTGTTAGAAAGGATCACAAAAGTACAGCCCCCAAAATTACTGCAGAGCTTAATGACCACATCGAGAACCCAGTTTCCACAAAAACTGTTCGTCGGGAGCTGGACAAAGCCTGATTTCACGGGAGGGCTGCAATCAGAAAACCATTACTTTCAAAAATAAACGTTGCAAAGCGTTTAGAGTGCAGTAAAAAGTTACAGAATTGGTCCCTAGAGCAGGGGAAGACTGTTATTTTCTCGGACGAGTCATTCTTTACCTTTTTTCCGACCACCGGCCGTGTATGTGTTGAGCTAAAAGAAGCATTTGACCCAGACTGCCTTCTTTCAACTGTAAAACATGGAGGAGGATGTGTGATACTCTGGGAGGCTATATCTTGGAAATCCGCCGGCCCATTGGTTTCCCTTTATGGCAGAATTAATAGTCAAGACTATTTAAGCATTTTATCAGATCAAATTCATCTTATGTTTGCGGAACTATTTCCGGAGCGAAACGCAATCTTTCAGGATGATAATGCACCAATTCATACAGACAAAATTATTACTCAATGGCACGATGAACATTCTAGTGAAGTTAAACATCTTATCTGGCCACCATAGTCCCCAGATCTCAATATTATTGAGCATTTATTTATTGTGCATTTTAGAAAAACAATTAAGGAGTATTTATCCTCAACCATCATCACTACAAGAACTGGTGACTGTTTTAGCTGAAGAATGGACAAAAATTCCTTTGGAAACAATTTAAACTTTTTACGAGTTCATACCTCGTAGAATTCAAGCTGTAATTACTGCCAAAGGTGGTTCAATCCCATATTAAATAAATTTGTTTGAAATTTTAAGGTGCTTCCATTATTTTGTCCAACTCCTTTATATATATGCGGGTATGTATGTGTGTGTGTCTGAGTTACTTTACGATGGACAACAGAAAAGTCACCTACCCGGTGTCTCCTTAAAACTACTTATTCCTCACACCCACCTTTTTCCCCTTCCTCGGCATTTTAAAAGGTAATTATATGTTTGAGTGTGCGTGCGTATGTATGTATCTATGTATGTGTGTGTGCATCTATCTATGCATTTACGAAATTATGTATGCAGCGTGAAGGGTATATAACAGCTGCATTAACGTAAAATCCCAATGCCACTCCATATTTGTCGCTTAGACAACGCTGTTCTCCCCTTACCTGATATTAGTTACCTGCACTTTGTCACCATATTTCCTTCATACTAACACTCCTTTCACTCTTCTCATTCTATCATACAATTCGCCCAACCCTACTAGGGGACACATTATATATATATATTATATATATTATATATATATATATATATAATATATATATATATATATATATATATATATATATATATATACATGTATATATATACGACGGTTTCTTTCAGTTTCCGTCTGCCAAATCCAATCATACACACACACACACACACACACACACACACACACATATATATATATATATATATATATATATATATATATATTATAAGTACGATTAGCTTCTTTCAGTTTCCGCTTGCCAAATCCAGTCACAAGGCTTTGGTCGGCCCGAAGCTATAGTAGAAGATACTTGCCCAAGTCACGCAGTGGGACTGAATCCGGAGTTATGTGGCAGTCAGGTCTGCACCTATATATACACACATATATTGTATACACATGTATAAATATATATGTGTGTGTGTGTTTATGTATATGTATGTATACACGAACATACAGAGGTATTTTTGCGCATGTCAGTTCGATTTCGGGTTCTTGTACGTGCGCAATAATTTAAAGGCTCTGATTCTGCAATGATCTGCTCTTAAGGGACTCTGTGCGCTGTAGAGTTGAGCCGAAGTGTTAGATATTCTATACTTAAAACCCCAAGTCACATGTGTAGTGCGCTATTATATAACTATACAACTATGTATGCGCGCGTGTATGTGTCTAACAGTAGATATAAATAAACAAATATATATGTAAATATATTTATGAACATATATATCTACATATGAATGTGTTTATACGTAGATATATGGGTGTGTACGATTGTGTATACTTATGAAGGCACTTTTATTTGTGTTCTAATTAAGCAAGCTTATTAAACGTACAATTCTATTCATTCAGTGATGGCTAAAGCAGAAAGAACTAAATATATAAAGTTGACAATGTATGGGAAATAATCTTAATGCATTTTTCATGGCTTTCATCGAAGACGAAGCAGAAACATAATTCAAATAGAAATGAAATTGTAAACGGTTACGTATGCACACACACACACACACACACACACACACACACACACCACACACACACACACACACACACACACACACACTCACACACATACATATATATATATAAATAGATAGATAGGTACACATACATATTTATGAATGTTTACTTCAATGTGCGTATACACACACATATACGACACATACACATACAGACACATACACATATATGTATACATATCTATATATATACATTTATGAATTTGTATATGTATACATATATATATAAATGCAGAAATATAAATAAAGACACACACACGCATGTATATAATATAGATAGGAACATACATATTTATGAATGTTTGATTAAATGTACGTATACACACACACACACGCACACACACATATATATATATATACATAACTATATATATACATGCAAATATGAATTTGTATGTATATATATATATATATACATATGAATGCATACATATATATATATATATACGTATACATACATAAATTTAAATATATGAATATGTATGTATGCATGTATGCATATATACATACATATATGTATACATATATATATATAATATATATATATATACATATATATATATATATACATGCAATATGAATTTGTATGTATATATATATATATATAATATATATATATATATATATATATATATATATATATACATATATATATATATATATATATATATATATATATAATATATATATATATACACATATATATATATACACAAAGATATATACACAAATATATATACACAAATATATAGGCGATGATGTATGCTTTGCAGAGTGTGTAAATTTACAAATATGTTTAAATTTGGAGGAGTTGTTACATATGAATAAACACTCTAACACACACACATGGGTATATGCAGACACACACACGTATAGATAAGCATACATAAAAGTATGTCTATAACCGCATAGATACATATACATGTGTATATATATATATATTATATATATATATTATATATATATATATATATATAGGTATATATATATATATATATGCATGTATATATATGTATATATATATGTAAGTTTACACGTAATACAAACATTATATGTGTGTGTGTATATATATAAGTACGTACACAGATGCATACACACAAACATGCGCGCACACACACACACACACACGCACACACATATATAGAAATACGTTGGGAAAGTATACGAATGTGTCAGTGTGAGAGTATAAGTGTGTGACTGAGCGTGCGTGCGTGCGTGCGTGCGTGCGAGTGTGTGTACGTCATATATGAGCGGCGATGGGGGGGAAATGTTTCGTTCGTTGAGAATGTCTGATTAAGTCTATTCACCATTCCGCTATTCCATTTGAAAGCGATCCTCCAAAGTAGTCCGTCCGCGCAGCAGGAGAGGTAATGCAGAATTTTTGGCATACACAAGTAACAGTAACGAGCGAATATGATGGCGGCTTTGTGTAAACCGGAAGTGCTGCATCGTACTACCCACCTGAGCTTGGCATAGTTTACATAGTACTAGATTCACTCCACGGAGATGATGAAGCTCTCGATGTAAAGAAGCACTAAAGGAAACGTTTGCAATGAAATGTAGACACGTTAGACTCAGATCTATGGGCGTATTTTAAATATTATTATTATTACTAGTGCCCTTATTATTATTATTATTATTATTATTATTATTATTATTATTATTATTATTATTATCATTTGCCTTCATTTTCTGAGTTCAAATTCGACTGAGGTCGACTTTGCCTTTCATCCTCTCGGGGTCGATTAAATAAATATTAGTGTACTGGGGTCGATGTAATCAGCTTAATCCCTTCCCCAAAATTCGGGTCCTGCGCCTATAGCAGAAAGGATTATTATTATTATTATTATTATTATTATTATTATTATTATTATTATTATTATTATTATTATTATTATCATTATCATTATTATTATTATTATTATTGCGCCTTCACTTTCTGAGTTCAAATTCGACTGAGGTCGACTTTGCCTTTCATCCTCTCGGGGTCGATTAAATAAGTATTAGTAGAGTACTGGGGTCGATGTAATCAACTTAATCCCTTCCCCAAAATTCGAGTCCTACGCCTATAGCAGAAAGGATTATTACTATTATTATCATCATCTTCATCATTATTATTATTATTATTATTATTATTATTATTATTATTATTATTATTATTATTGAGTGAGAGAGCAGTGCATGCCATCAAAGTGACACAGGCGTAAAATATACGATGCCCAGTATACCCATCATGACTACCCGTCTGATAAGGGTACACCAGGCACATGCATCACAACCATATGTGCGCGACATTGTGATCTCATATCAAGATAAACAGCACATGACCTTGCAGGTGGGGCCCAGTTAGAATTTTCTTCTGGTCGAGTAACCCATCCCGCTCAAAAGGTCCCTGAATGAGGATTGTTTAAGGAGGATGAACGAAACATCCATGTTTCCAGAGATGAATTATTCAAACCCCAAAGAATCCCTCTCAACACATGGCTATGATGCTCTCCCACTACTTCTGCTCATGATCAGGGATGTACATATCGTCAGCCACTTAGGGACATGCTCAACTGGTTAAGGTCAAACAACTGACAAGCAAATCTGTGGTATTGAGCAGAATATTTGCTGTAGCCCATCTTTTATACCAGGACAAAGCAATTTACATAACACTTCCAATCAGATAAGATCAGAAGCCATGAGAACCACTGCCTGGTACTGCATCAGTGCATTTATTATTATTATTATTATTATTATTATTATTATTATTATTATTATTATTATTATTATTATTACTATCATCATCGTCGTCCTTGTCGGTCATCATCGTCATCGTCATCAATAACAGTAGCATTTTTATTTATCAAAATAAAATCTGATAAAATACGAACTTGCAAACTGGAATATCGAATGTTTGTATTGGATTAGTTTATTCTGGCACCTAATGAAATGTAGTGTAATTTTTATGTGTGTTCTCATTGAATATAATTTCAACGAAAATTAAATATGAAACAAATATTAGGCTTAACAGGACAGCCACCCCCAATCGCTTGAAATAGGTGAAGCATGCCCTCTGAATTTTGAATTAATAAATATGCAAGGTTACATTAACACCAGGTATTGAGTACTTTATTTAAAAATAGATTTTCTCCTTTGAACTTTGTAACGAACGGGATATGCGTATGTATGTACGTGCCTGCTTAAATCTTGTGTGTGAACGTGTGTGTATGCGTGTGTGTGTGTGTATCTATATAAATACAGGAACTATGAAAGGTGAATATATTTCTTTTACCACTTGTTATCCTAAGGATTACTGCCGCTTCGCAGCCTTCCTTATGTGATAATAAGTAATAATAAATACTTAATAAAGTATTTAGATATATAAATGTGCTTATACCTATGTGTATATGTACGTATGTTTGTGTGTGTATTTATGTTTGTCTGTGGCATATATATTATGCAAAAAATTCCCCGTAAACACGAAGTTTCTACCTTTAAAAACAAGGAGTTACAACCTCTTTACTTGTGTGATTTTTTGCTACCCTGGTAAATATTTATATATTTTTTCCGTGTTAATTTTTAACAAGGCAAAAATACACTCATCTCTCTCTCTCTCTCCCTATATATATATATATATATATACATTAATGGGTGTAAAAATATACAGTTGTTTGGGTGTTGGTGTGTATTTTTTTAGCATGTTAATACTTTTATGCATGTGCGTCTAAGTACGTAAAGCAATTGTCTTGTTTTCACTTCAGTTTACTGCGACAAAATGTGCTTTGATGTCTTATCACGTTTTAACCTTATCTGAAAGTAACTGTTGCTCAATACTATCTCTTAATTTAATCTTTATATCTCCAACTGTCTGTTCTCGATGGGATTCATTTATATTACCTTTTTTATACTTTTATATGTATTTTTAAACATTTCCTAATTTATTATTTTAATCTAACTACTTTACTTCCTCTCCTATCCTTTCCTTATCTTTTGTTGATATTCAGGATGGTCAACTCCTTAAACTTGATCATCATCATCATCATCATCATCATCATCATCATCATCATCATCATCATCATCATCATCATATCATCATCATCATCGTCGTCGTCGTCGTCGTCGTCGTCGTCATCATCAGCATCATCATCACAATCATCATCATCATCATCACCACCACCACCACCATCACCACTACCATCATCAATTCCCTAAACGATAGATAGATACGATGCAAAATATATTTTTCATTTATATTTACTTCTAATGACCATCCCAAGTTAATTTTATCGGCCTTCCATACATTGCATATAACCAGGGAACATTTTGTAATTATACTTAGAGTTAAAGCATTGGTGTAACCCTGATATTCTGGTGATCTGAGTGCACACATATAAAATAATTTATCATAACCGAAATTATTATTACATGGTAAAGCTGCAAAAAGGCTGTAATCTTAAAGATAACAAATCGTTAAATAAATATATTCTCTTCTAATATTTCCTAACTTTTTATATACTTTTTTTTTTTTTTTACTTGTTTCAGTCATTTGACTGCGGCCATGCTGGAGCACCGCCTTTTAGTCGAGCAACTCGACCCCAGGACTTATTCTTTGTAAGCCCAGTACTTATTCTATCGGTCCCTTATGCCGAACCGTTAATTGACGGGGACGTAAACACACCAGCATCGGTTGTCAAGCAATGTTAGGGGGACAAACACATACAAACACACATATATATATATATACATATATACGACAGGCTTCTTTCAGTTTCCGTCTACCAAATCCACTCACAAGGCATTGGTCGGCCCGGGGCTATAGCAGAAGACACTTGCCCAAGATGCCACGCAGTGGGACTGAACCCGGAACCATGTGGTTGGTTAGCAAGCTACTTACCACACAGCCACTCCTGCGCCTACTCCTCATGAAATTATTTTTGAAAAATGTTAAACCGTTGTGTTATACTTTGGCAATTTTTATCTGAAGCAGCTGGAGATACGATAGTTTGACTAAAAGAACAGGCTACTGAAAATAAAAATAAATATTGAAAAAAAGAAACGCATTTGGCCAAATTTCGACAAGTTATCATAATAGCAACGATATATAATCACGGAGGGCGAATTTAGTTGTTTCTCCGTAGATTGAGAAAAACCTTAAGCGATTTTCGAATCGCATTCTCATCTGAGTCGTCTACATCAGTTTGACAATCGCACAGAAGCAATTAGCCAACCTGTTTATATATATTTCTTTACTACCCACAAGGGGCTAAACACAGAGGGGACAAACAAGGACTGACAAACGGATTAAGTCGATTACATCGAACCCCAGTATGTAACTGGTACTTAATTTATCGACCCCGAAAGGATGAAAGGCAAAGTCGACCTCGGCGGAATTTGAACCCAGAACGTAACGGCAGACGAAATACGGCTACGCATTTCGCCCGGCGTGCTAACGTTTCTGCCAGTTCGCCGCCTTAGGCTACGTCGACCAAGATGAGATTAGAACTTAAATCTGAGAACAACTTGGTCCGAGATGGTAACGTTTCTGCCAGCTCACCCCTTGAACCTGTTTATATACGCAATAATTCTAGTAGCTACAGAAAACAGGAGCTTCTAATTTGCATAAGTGTTAACACAATAAAATGATAACTGGCCTGTCAACGGATATCTCAGTTCACGTAGTATCGAGGTATGATGTATGATGTTTTGCAAACAACTTGCAAATGCAAGTGCTACCAGTCGAAAGCTCTGCATACCGGAATCCAGCAAGTGTATAGGGGTCATCAGGATAGAATGCGCGCTGTTTCGGGGCCTACCTCTCGACGCCATCATTGCCCACCTCTCACTGATTTAAGGCCCCGCTTGCTAGATCGACTGGTTATCAAATAAAGCCCAATATTCTTACCGCCATCGCTCATCGTCTCTTTTTTAACCAAATCCAGTGGCTAGGCTTTTCGACTGTAATTTGGATATCGTCCATGGTGGCATTTGCTTCACGATGAGTTAGACCTAACGATAACAAGTGTCACCTCATTCTGTATCCAACGAATCCTCTATATCCGACTTTGATTGGAAAATGATCCGCTTTCCGGCCTACGTCTTCACATTCTTCGAAGAGGTTTACATAACGGTCAGTCTTCCGAGCCCGAGCGACGTCCATGTGATCTTAATGAGGAACCGTTGACTCGACTAGTTGCACAAATTTCTTTCTTTCCTGTCGAGGTATGATATAATATATGTATATCATGATATAATTGGCGCATATATCACGATATATCACGATCTATCATGATCACTCGACTTGCTAGATATAGAAGTCAAATCTACCTTAAAAATGCAGTAAGTACCCATATTTATTTCTTTATTGCTCACAGGGGACTAAACATAGAGGGGACAAACGAGGACAGACAAAGGGATTAAGTCGATTACATCGACCTCAGTGTGTAACTGGTTCTTATTTAATCGAACCCGAAAGGATGGAAGGCAAAGTCGACGTCGGCGGAATTTGAACTGAGAACGAAATACCGGTAGACGAAATACCTATTTCTTTACTACCCACAAGGGGCTGAACAGAGAGAGGACAAACAAACGGATTAAGTCTATTATATCGACCCCAGTGCGTAACTGGTACTTATTTAATCGACCCCGAACGGATGAAAGGCAAAGTCGACGTCGACCGGAATTTGAACTCAGAACGTAACGGCAGATGAAATACGGCTACGTATTTCGCCCTGTGTGCTAACGGTTCTGCCAGCTCGCCGCCCTGTAGGTAACCATATTTTAGCCTCAGATAAGACCTGAGAGGTTGCGAATCTATATAAATTACTACTCGCTGATATTTCTCACCCCCTGCTCTTTGAGTTCAATCCTGTCGAGTGCAGCTTTACTTTTTGTCCTATGGCCATTGATATAAGAATATAAAGCTGGACCCTGGGTTTGTGTATTTTTTAGGTGCACCAGCAAGATGCCCCGAAATAATTGTTTCGTTTTACTGCTTTTTACGACGAAAATGGTACCAAGATTTATCGGCTCGAGTCAGCGGCATCCCCTTCGAATAAAAATTTCTGGACATGGGATAACTATTAATTTTCCTGAATAAATTCTTGCCCGGCCCTGCAAATGCATGTACATATAAATGTTCAACCGTGACCAATGACGGCCCTATAGATGCCTTATGCCAAATAATGACAGGGCCCTGTTTTACTTTTAAAGAACAACACGCGCGCACACACAGAGAGACAGACACACACACAGACACACACAGACACACACACAACGATACATGTAAATAATTGGTATGCGATTTCCATCTTCTAATGCTTATTCAGAGGAGTAACAGCAAACCTCACCATGGCTATTTTTCGGGTTGACCGTTTCTGTAGAAAGAGATAAAAAGGAACCACAATAGATGGCTTTCTGCAGGATCTTTCATGCTTTACCTTTTACATGCTTCAGTCATTAGTCTGCGGCCATGCTGGAGCACCGCCTTCACGAACATTTAATCGAACATATCGACATATCGATAGAACATATTCTATCGGTATCAATTGACGAACCACTATGTTACAGGGACGTAAACAAATCAACAACACCGGTTGTCAAACAGTGGCTGGGAAAAACACAGACTCGCACACACACACACACGAATACACACACATATGGTGGGGTTCTTTCTATTTCCGTCTACCAAATCCAATCACAAAGCTGTGGTCGGTCCGTGGCTATAGTTGAAAACCTTAATCAAGGTGCCATGAACCCGGTACCTGGTAGTATGGGAACCAAATTTACAGCCACACAGCCACCTCCGTGCCTATTAAGTCATTTGTTTCTATTGTTTTAAGACTAAAGACCAACTGCCTACAACAGATCCGTTTCCGCTAGAGGTACACAAAGTCCAGGCTGTTATGTTAACCTGCGAATCGGATTAAGCCAAACGCCTAGGAACATGTGGAACGGCTGTAGTGCTCAAACACACAAACTAAAGGCAGCAGGAGCACTGTTATATTGACGAAGCTTTGATTATGTTTTGTGGATCTGAATTCACGATGTCATGGATACGGCTTCGTGATTGACAGGATAGGGTCTCGCAAGATGTTTGACCCAGTATCAAGACGACGACCTCAATGTTGTACCAATGGCTTCTGGCAAACAGTCACGTGAACACACGTACGCGCGCGCGCACGCATACGCAAGCACGCACAAACAAACAAACAAGCACACGCACACACAATATACATACGCGTTTTCTGTTTCAATATAATGGTTTTTTTTTTCGTTTTTCATCTCATTTATTAAATTTCGTCATTCCTCTTTCTTCATCGTTTTTCGTTGTATTATCATTGTTGTTGTTGCTATTATTATTCTCGTTGTTGTTGTTGTTGTTATTGTTATTATTATTATTATTATTATTATTATTATTATTATTATTATTATTATCACCATCATCATCATCATCATCATCATCATCATCATCATCATCATCATCATTATTATTATCATTGTTATCATCATAATCATCATAATCATCATCATCATTATTATTATCATTATCATTATCATCATCATTATTATTAGTTTTATTATTATTATTATTATTATTATTATTATTATTATTATTATATTATTATTATCATCATTATTATTAATATTATTATTATTATTATTATCATCATTATCATTATCATCATCCTCATCATCGTCATCATTACCATCATCATCATTATTATTATCATTACTATTATTATTATTATTATTATTATTATTATTATTATTATTATTATTATTATTATTATCATTATTATCATCATCATCATCATTATTATTATCATTGTTATCATCATAATCATCATAATCATCATCATCATTATTATTATCATTATCATTATCATCATCATTATTATTAGTTTTATTATTATTATTATTATTATTATTATTATTATTATTATTATTATATCATTATTATTATTATTATCATCATTATCATTATCATCATCCTCATCATCGTTATCATTACCATCATCATCATTATTATTATCATTACTATTATTATTATTATTATTATTATTATTATTATTATTATTATTATTATTATTATTAATATTATTATTGTCATGATTATTATCATTATTATTACTATTATTATTATTATCATTATCATTATTATTATTATTATTATTATCATTATCATTATTATTATTATTATTATTATTATTATTATTATTATTATCATTATCATCATCATTATTATTACTATTATTATTATTATTATTATTATTATTATTATTATTATTATTATTATTATTATTATTATTGTTAATCACCTTCCCAGTCATTGTTTACCTTTATTTTTCTCGTTATTTTATTTTTTTCTTCCTTTGTCTTTTTCTTTATATATAGTTCCTTTCATTCCTTCCTTCTTTCTCTCTCCACCTCTATTTCATTTTCTCTTCCTCTCTCTCTCTCTCTATCTCTCTTCCTATCTCCCTCTCCTTCTTTTATTCAGCTTTCATAAACCGTTTCTTCATTTATAACGTTTCTTATCTCTCCATTTACCATATTCTCTCTCTCCCTCTTTCTCTTTAGTATACTTTTTATCCATTTCCTTCTCTATCTCTCTCTCTCTCTCTCTCTGTCTTTTGATAATCGCGAATTTTTTCCGTGTCGCTCACTTAAAATAAGCAAAAATACAAAATTCATTCCTCACAACCGCCACAGGCAAAATAACTCTAATAACCAATAAAACATTATTGCATTTTTATATGATTTTCTTACGATAACATATTCTGAAAGAGAGAGATGAGAGAGAGAGAGAGAGAGAGAGAGAGAGAGGGGGAGGGAGAGAGTGGTGTCTATATGGATATATACATGGATATATATATATATATATATATATATATGTATATATGTATATGTATATTTATATATATATATATGTGTGTGTGTGTATACAAATACGTACATATATAGACGTCTATACATATGCATATATGTATGTATATGCACATGCTCATGTATACGTGTATATATGTACATATATATATACTTATATACACATATATACATGCATACATATAAATATATATATAAATATATATATATATATGTGCGTGTATATATTATATATACATATATATATGTACAAGGGGAGGTGCAATGGCCTAGTGGTTAGGGAAGCGGACTCGCTGTTATAAGATCGTGGATTCGATTACCAGACCTGACATTGTGAGTGTTTATTGAGGGAAAACACCCAAAGCTCTTCGAGGCTCCGGCAGGGGGTGGTGCCAACCCTGCTGTACTCGTTCACCACAACTTTCTCTCACTCTTTCTTCCTGTTTCTGTTGTACCTGTATTTCAAAGGGCCAGCCTTGTCACACTCTGTGTCACGCTGAATCTCCCCCGTGAACTACGTTAAGGGTACCCGTGACTGTGGAGTGCTCAGCCACTTACACGTTAATTTCACGAGCAGGCTTTTCCGTTGACTGGAACCCTCGTCGTCGTAACCGACGTAGTGCCGTAGTATACACACACACACTGGCGCGCACACACTCGCAAACACACAGAAACACACACATTAGTTGTGATCGACCAGAACAATAAAAGTAATAGCAACAGTGATTGTGGAAAGGGTGGAGAAAATATAGTGTAGTTTTTTCTCTACGTTCTGAGTTCAAATCCTGTCGGTGTCTACTTATGTGCCAAACGTTTGTGGGTCCATAGAATTCTCGGTGAAATGCCGTGATCAGTTTAGAATCAGTTTCCTAGTCATATGTTATAAACTGCCTCTTCTCCCTCTCCCCTCTCCTCCCTCTCCCCTCTCCTCCCTCTCCCCTCTCCTCCCTCTCCGCTTCCTCTTGTTTCCTCACTTCTTCCTCTTCCTTCCTCCCTCTTCTCTCCTCCGTGTCCGCCTTCCGTTTCTTTCTCCTCTTTTCCTTCCTATTCGCTCCTGCCCTTTCCTCCTCTTCTCCTTCTACCCTCCCTCTCCGCTCCTTCCTTCTTTCGCCCCTTCTCCCCTTTCCCCTCTCTCTTTTACTTCACCCGCCCCTCTTCCTATTCATGCCCCTCACTCCCTCTCCTCTCCTTCCTCTTCTTTGTGTCGTCAAGGTCAATGAACGACTCTTGGTTACTTCCCGGACAAAATTTCTCTATTATCTTCTCTTTTTGAAGCAGTACTCAATAACTGGCGCAATGGCTCATCGCATATCCACTGTTTCCCTTTCAGGAGTTTAAAACCATGGCAATCTTCCTCTCTGACAAGAAATGCGCGTAAATCTAGAATGATTGCAATTTCGTTATACCTCATAGGTATCGATCTTGCCTTTAACGAAAGCCACAGCAATATGGCGTTCAAACAAAATCTCCGAGTCTCCGACTCTTATGTCGTAGTTCGGAAATATGTAAATAATCCGTTGGGAGCCATTGTTAACGTCGGTCACTTCATCTTCCAAACTTCTCAGTCTGCGGAAACAATATAAAGAAGTTTACACACTTTTAGTTAGATTGTTCATTGTTCGACTTTAAATAAGAACATCGCCGCCATCACCACGACCATGATTAATTACCACGAACAAGG
>NC_042999.1:152597537-152600037 GCF_006345805.1 Octopus sinensis
ATATTGTTACGATCCACACTCTAAAGGGAGGACTGAAATAATGGTTTCAAATTTTGCCACAAGGAAGAGGGGATGAATCGATTGCATCGACCCCAGTACGCAACTGGTACTTATGTTATCGATCCCGAAAGGATGAATGGTAAAATCGATTTCAGCAGAACTCAGAACGTAGTGACGAGTGAAATACCGCTAAGCATTTCGTCCATCGCGCTAACGATTCTACCAGCTCGCTGCCTTGTTTACATAAGACATGTAAACTTAATTTCTCGATCAGTTTGACTCCATCAAATGGCTTTTGAGCGTCTTTAGTAGGGCACACGCTTTGGCAAGCGTTTCTGCCAGATCTCCATTTTGCGAAGAACTCAGTCTCTGAAGTTGTGTAAATAAAAGAAAAAAGAGCCTGGGGTCAGCCTTCCATCTAACAAAGCCGTAGAAAAATATTTATAATGTTGTTTCTTATTTTAGCAAAAAGCCAGTAATTCTTAGAGGAGGGCCCAAGTCGATTACATCAATCCCGATACATATTTAACCGTACCCGGAAAAGACGAAATACCCTGTCAACCTCGGTGAAATTTGAACACAGAACTTAAAGAGCTGCAAGAAATGTCCCTCAGCATTTTGTCCAACACGCTGAAGATTCTTGTAGATCGCTGCCTGAAAAATAATAATAATCCTATCTACTATGGACACAAGGCCTGAAACTTTGAAGGAGGGAGTTAGTCCAACATCGACACTAGGACTCAACTGGTCTTTAATTTATCGACCTCAAAAGGATGGAAGGCAAGATCGATCTCAGCAACAGAATTCAGAACGTAAAGTTGGACACAATACTACTAAGCATTTTGTCCGGTATTTTAACAACAATAATTGCTTTAAACTTTGGCAAATAGCCAACAAATTTTCTTTGCTTGATCGATGACATCCATCCCAGTTCTTAATAGGTACATTTTTTACTTAGAAAAGATGAAAGGCGAACTAGACCAGTAGGCGTCGGCAGGATTTGAACTCGGAAGATAAAGTGCTTTAAGAACCGGTGATAAGCAGTTTGTCCGATGCGCTAATAATTCTGCCAGGTCAATGCCTTCAAAATTGGCTTTAAATTTTGGAACAAAGCCAGCAACTTCGGAGGCGGTAGAAAGTTGATTACATCGATCCCCAATACTCCATTGGTGCTTATATTATCGACACCGAAAGGATTAAAGGCAAGATCGACCTCGACAGAATTTGAACTCAGAACGTAAAGTCGGACAAAATACCGCTAAGCATCTTATCCGGCTCTGTAACGATTCTGCCATCTCGCTACGTAAACAATTGTAATTGTCCTTTCAACAGTAAGCACAAGGCCTGGAATTTGGAAGGAGTGGGCCAGTCGAATACATCGACCCCAGTATTCAACTAGTGTCTATTTGATGGACTCCAATAGGATGAAAGACAAAGTTGACATCGGTAGAATTTGGACCCACAACATAGGATAGGAGCACTCCGTCGGCTACGACGAGGGTCCCAGTTGATACGATCAACGGAACAGCCTGCTCATGAAATTAACGTGCAAGTGGCTGAGCACTCCACAGACAGGTGTACCCATAACGTAGTTCTCAGATAGATTCAGCGCGACACAGAGTGTGACAAGGCTGGCCCTTTGAAATACAGGTACTACTCATTTTCGCCAGCTGAGTAGACAGGAGGAATGTGAAATAAAGTGTCTTGCTCAAAGACACAACACGTCACCGGGAATCGAACTCACAACCTTACGATTATGAACCCAATGCCCTAACCACTAAGCCACGCTCCCACAACATAAAGACGGACAAAATGCCGGTAACATTTTTGTACGATGCATTATCGTTTCTGACCAGTTCGCTGCCTTAGCAATAATAATATTCTTTTCTGCTCTAGGGGGCCAGTCCATAAGATCGACCTCAGTACGCAACTGGTACTTAATTTGTCGATCCCGAAAGGATGAAAGGCAAAGTCGACCTCGGCGGAATTTGAACTCAGAACGTAACGGTAGCCGAAATACCTATTTCTTTACTGCCTACAAGGGGCTACACACAGAGGAGACAAACAAGGACAGACAAAGGGATTAAGTCGATTATATCGACCCCAGTGTGTAACTGGTACTTATTTAATCGACCTCGAAAGGATGAAAGGCAAAGTTGACCTCGGCGGAATTTGAACTCAGAACGTAGCGGCAGACAAAATACCGCTAAGCATTTCGCCCGGGGTGCTAACGTTTCTTATTCTTTATTGCTCACAAGGGGCTAAACATAGAGGGGACAAAGAAGGACAGACATAGAAATTAAGTTGATTACATCGACCACAGTGCCTAATTGGCACTTAATTTATCGACCCAGAAAGGATGAAAGGCAAAGTCGACCCCGGCGGAATTTGAACTCGTAACGTAAATACAGACGAAATAACGCCAAGCATTTCACCCGGCGTCCTAGCGTTTTTGCCAGCTCGCTGCCTCAGCAATAATAATATTAATATAACAATAAAA
>NC_042999.1:152602537-152622225 GCF_006345805.1 Octopus sinensis
ACAAAGAATAAGTCCTGGGATCGATTTGCTCGACGAAAAGCGGTGCTCCAGCATGGCCTCAGTTAAATGACTGAAACAAGTAACAAGGTAAGAGTAGATAGAGACACTCTTCTTTGGCCTAGTAGTTAGGGGTATTGAATTCAAAGTTGTGAGGTTGTGAGTTCAAGTCTTGAACTGGGTTGTGAGATGTGTTACTGAGGAAGGCACGTCCTTTACCGTTACTCCAATCTGCTCAGCTGAAAGTTACCAATGTAGTCCTCCTACATTCGTTCCTCCCTCCAGGTGTCTGAACTTCGAAATTTACTCCTAAAGATTAAACTTAAAATAAGATTGCAATAAAAAATGAAAAGTATAAAGCTGTCAGTCACAAACATAATAAAGAGAGTCACGATCATCAATATAACCAGGTTAGACGAAATAATATGTATTAATAATAATAAGTGCTCAGTCGGACGGTTCTGATAGGAATATCACAACCCCTTTAACATGTGAAACAAGTACGTATAAAACGAATAGAAAACTAGAAGTATCGCCCGGCGTTGCTCGGGTTTGTAAGGGAAATAACTATATAAGCATTTTTAGAGAGTTATAGCCAAAAAATAGCAAAAAATGCATTAAAAATGGAAAAAAAATTATGGTAAATTTTTTTTTAAATCGTTGACTCATCGTAGACATTTTTAGAGAGTTACTTCCCTTATATAATAGCGAAAAAAATGCATTAAAATGGAAAAAATGATGGTAAATATTTTTTTTAATCGTAGACTCAT
Organism: Octopus sinensis; assembly: GCF_006345805.1. Taxonomy (NCBI): domain Eukaryota; kingdom Metazoa; phylum Mollusca; class Cephalopoda; order Octopoda; family Octopodidae; genus Octopus; species Octopus sinensis. Next base: position 152,603,305 of record NC_042999.1, read on the forward strand.
CGTAGACGCGCGCTAATACCCAGAAGGGCTCGATATGTATCACGACTATAAGATACCCGGTTTTGGTTAAACTGCACCGCAAAATGTGGGAGTAGTTAGGAATCTAAATCGTAGGAGACAGACATACAGCTTCACTTTTATATATAAAGATATATTTCTATCGATAATAACTGCAATACCGAAGCAACGTAGCTGTAAATAAAGAGAGACGCAAATACTACAGCCATATGACAAAAATGATTCTGAAATTGATATTGAAATCTAAGACTCGCAAAGAATCAGGAAATCAGGAAGAATCTCAAAAATTCTTAGGACACCTAAACTATTAGATATCTTATTTCTTATTTCTTATTTCTTTATTGCCCACAAGGAGCCAAACATAGAGGGGACAAACAAAGACAGACAAAGGGATTAAGTCGATTAGATCGACCCCAGTGCCTAACTGGTACTTAATTTTTCGACCCCCGAAAGGATGAAAGGCAAAGTCGACCTCGGCGGAATTTGAAGTCAGAACGTAACGGCAGACGAAATACCGATAAGCATTTCGCCCGGCCTGCTAACGTTTCTGCCAGCTCGCTACCTTAACTATTAGATTTCGTCCGATTTTAGAAGAACCAGGTAAACTAAATCAAAAATTAATGAAGAATCAACAATGACAGATGACAGAGTCTGAGGAGGAGTGCTTGCAAAAAAATATCCTCCAACCAGCAGAGTTAATCTTGTTCAAATCCACAAACGGAATGCATGCACAATTGTAAAAGGCCGAAACAACTTAAGATGTAAAGACAGTCCAGACACCAGAGAAAACAAACAGCTAGAAGTCACACTAATAATAAAAGCCCAAAGATTTTATTGAAATATCAAAGAATGAACAGGAATATTTAATAACACCTAACTGGATCACTCAAAAGAAGCAAAATTCATTGACAATTACTAATCCATAATCTATCTTCCTGCGGCGTAGTATAATAATAGTGCAGCTCATAAGCAAGTGAGAAAATAAGTTTTGAAAACACCAGAAATAGCAAATATCACTGAGGCACCGCAATTAGAGATACCATAAGTGAAAACTGTTAAAGGAGAAGGATCAGAGCATGACATCGATTGACTACAAGGTTTCCCATTCGTGGATCCTCGAAACATCAATCATGTAGAATGTAGCAATAATAGAAGATATCTAAACTTGACTAAATGTCAATGACAAACAATTCTGCAAGTACTGATAAAAATAGAAATTATGAAATAAAATCAACCCACTTTTCTAAGAAGACGAACATTTTACGATAGCTCCTCTACTCTGTTGCTTTTCTGCCTGCTGATAACACCTTTAATCAACACATCCTACCATACTGAATTCGGATACAATGCTACCGTGGAACAATCAACCGTCATTAGTGTTTGGATGACCATAAGTTGTATGCTGTACATGATAATTCGAAACACTGCTACAGATTATTTATAGATTCACCATAAGTACTGACACGAGGATCTGGTTAGAAATATATGCCAAAACAATCTTGAAGGTATCAATGAAAAGCTGGAGTACAACACACAATTGAAAGAAAGAAGTTTAGTAAAAATAAATGATACAATCGAGTTGGATTAATACTTAAAACGTTCGTAAATGGAAAATAATAACACAGCGTCTCTCCTAGTAATCAGATGTAATTTAGGAAATCAATATAAATATAATACAGAAGGTAAAGTAACAGACAATTGCGAGAACAAAGGAGGAGAGAACGAGATTGGTGCAAAATTAATATGTCGGATGAAAGCAACATAATGCCATGCTAGGACGAAACCTCTGGACATTTTATACATGAAAAGAAATGAATAGAAGCTAAAGCGATGCAAAAAATATCCAGTAACTGTTGAGAAGAACCGAACATATGAGACCAAAGTATTTAGAAAAGATTCAAGTTTGGTAAAATCACTAACGAAAAACAAGTGTTTATTAGGCCTCTTGCATTAGATAAGATAGAATGTATCTTAGATAAGATTGAATGTATCCACAAGTTAGGAAGAGGTGAGACTTTCTCACACACTGGAAATTATTCTGTAACTTTGAAATAGCAACAGAGAAGAAGCGATGCAATCTTATATCAGATAAGTGGCCAAAGAACAAAGAGACCATGTCAGTATATGCAGAAGGGGTTATCAAAGCGATTAGACTAGATTATTGTTATCCAAGGCTTAAAAGATCGAATTATCTATCCGAAAGTATATTTCCTGGTCGAATTATAGGTTGCAACGGATGATAAATAATCTCTATGAGGAATAGGGAAATTATTGGAATCTGGAAATAGAGATAACCAGAATGCAGAGTAGAGAAATAGAAATAATGCCTAATCCCTATAATATGAGATGCCAAGAACTATGAATACAATAGAAATAAATATATACGTTCGCTCAAGATGCCATGCTGTGAGATTGAACATGGAGCCTTGTGGTTGGGAAGCAAAAATGCTTATCATACAGCAACGCATATGCCAAATACTTATCCTTCAAAATTTAGTATTCGTTTCATGATATCTAGAAATTTGATAAAAGTTAAATTATTAATATTTTGTGACAGCCATTTAGCATATTTTCTCTTATAACACATAGCAGCATAAGTACTCTTTGACGGCTAATTTTATTTGCATTTTTATTTAGGAATTTCCAATTTTCCAACATTTTGAAGGGTAAAGATCTGTTGATACCATTGAACCCAATACGGTATTGGCACTTAATTTTATCGAACCTGGAAGAATGAAAAGCGAAGTTGACATCGGCGCGGTTTGAACTCAGAATGGTGGGTTAATACTGCAACAAATTCTTTCTCCGACTCTCTAACGATTCTAGCAGCTCACCGTCTTAAAAATTCAAAAATGGTCTCCAGTTTCCAGAAAATTTCAGAACAGGTTACTACATATTATTTATTCTAGCAAATCCGTCGCTACGTTCTGAGTTCGAATTCCACCTAGGTCAACTTTGTCTTTCATCCTTTTGGAGTCGATATATTAAGAACCAGTGAAATGTCCCTCCTAAAACTTCAGGCCTTATGCCTATAATATAAGGGATTATTTATTCTATAAGGTCGTCAAGTAAGAAATTTGTAGAAAAGAAATAAAAGATTGCTAATGTTTTATAAATATAAGGAATCATTTTACTCATCTATGCACCCATATTGTCAATACACTTTTGCTATTTCAGCGGTAGCTTTTCCAGCCTGGAACTGTAAAAGCTTGGCAATCTAGAATCAATAAAATCTTGGAAGGTCTGTTTTACAGCATCGTCGGAATTAAATTTTTTTCCTTTCAAAAAGTTATCGAAATTCTGGAAGAGTGATAGTCAGTGGGGGCAAGATCAGGTGAGTATGGTGGATGATGGAGAACTTCCAACTCTAACTCCTGTAGTTTCACCAATATCATATTTGCGATGTGTGGTCTGGCGTTGTCTTGCAATAAAATAGGAGTGGAACTGTTGACTGACCTAGGCAGTTTTTTCTAAGTTTCTGCATCATTTGGTCCACTTGACCGCAGTATACTTCGGACGTGATTGATGAGCTAGGTTTAATGAAATCATAATGGATCACACCTGCACCAGACCACCAAACACACACCATCAGCTTCTTTTGATGAATTTTGCTATTTGGTCCGTGTTTTGGTGCCTCGTCTTTGTCCAACCATTGTACTGAACGTTTACGGTTGTTATATTGGATCCATTTCTCATCACATGTTACAATTCGATTCAAAAGTGATTCATTTTTGCGACGAGAAAGTAGCATAATTCAGGCTCCCAAACGTTGCTGTTACTGATTTTAATTGAGTTCATGTGGAACCCACTTTTCAAACTTTTTCATTTTACCGATTTAAACTAGGTGAGCCAATATTGTCTGCTTGCTAACACTAAACAACAAAGATAATTCACGGGCACTTTGAGATAGATCTGACTCGACGGTGGCTTTCAGTTCTTTATTATCCACCTTTGTTCCTTGTCGACCGCGTTGCTCATTTGTGAGGTCAAAGTTACGAGAATGAAATTTTGCGAACCAATTTGATACTGTCTGCTGTGTAATGACATTAGAATGAAATACTTCATTATTATTCCGAGCTGTCTGTGATGTATTTCCAAGAAAGAACTCATATTTCAAAATCGTACGAATTTCCGACTTATCCATTTCTTAACAAAAATAGCTAAAAACGATTTATAAATACTTTATAAAACGCAAAATGAGTTAGAATAAAGTAAGAGATGTGTCAGCTTTCTATCAAAAAATAAAGATTGTCAAATTATAATAATAGCGCAAAATGAGCAGCTGTCAAAGTTTACCATATACCTTATTACAAATTTTATATTTGACGACTTTATAGTAAAGGCGGCGAGCTGGCAGAATCATTAGCACGCCGGGCCAAATGCTAAGTAGCATTTCGCTTGTCTTCATGTTCTGGCTTCAAATTCCACAGAGGTCGACTTTCCCTTTCATCCTTTTGGGATCGGTAAATTAAGTACCGGTGAAACACTGGGGTCGATATAATCGACTAGTCCCCTCTCACCAAATTTCATGCCATGTAGAAGGGATTATCTATTCTATCGACCCCGGAAGAACGAACAGTAAAAATGACACAGGTGTAACTTGAACTCCTAATAAATAGCACAAGATCTTTTTCCGACGCTCTAACGACTTAACCTGTTTTCTGCTTATAGGCCTACATAGCTTTGTTTTATATTTTTACATCCTTAAGATACATCCTCAGGTAAAAGTCACACACAGCACTCTGTATTATGCTATTATACTGGTGTTAGTCAAAAATTTCGGAGTCCCGAGCAGTCGTCTTATAAACAAATACGAGCTTGCCTCAATGTCTCCGTGACAGGATATTCATGCAACACTTGGGATAATCACAGTGGTGATCGATAACCAAACAGTCATCATGATCATCATCAACATTGTTGTCATGATTATCATCACTGCCATCATCGTCATCATCGTCATCAGCCTCATCAGCCTCATCTTCTTCCTCATCATCATAATGACGATTAGAAGGATGACAATGACAACGATGATGGTAGTGGTGGTGATGGGGTCGGAGGATAATGATGACAATGAAGAAGGTGGTAGTGATGATGATGATGATGATGATGATGATGATGATGATGATAGTGATGATGATGATTACTATGATGATGATATTGATGATTTTAGTGGTGTTCCTCGTGGCGGCGATGGTGGCGGCGGTGGTGGTGGTGGCGGCGGTGGTGGTGGTGGTGTTTATATGAGCACACATTGTTGGTTAGGAATAATTTCTCGCGAGTCTTTTTTTTCAAAATCGATCGAACATTATCATAATTTCCTGCTTTTAGAGAATACATCAACCTTACCAAAGAAATAGAATCTCATCTCAATGACACAAGAACTTTGGGTTATTTTCGGATTATTCTATAATTATTCTTTGTATTTTTGTCTCTGCGATGGTGACGAGAACAGCTTAAATTTCAGGATTTTCATCGCACGTCTCCTTCTTACTGACTCCTTCTGTCGATCTGTTTCTCTCACTTTCTCTCACTCATTTCTTCTCTCTCTCTCTCTCTTTCTCTCTGTTTTCTTCTCTTCCTTTCTATACTGTTCTCTATCTGGTTCGATTCTTGGTAGTTCTGGATATATATATATATGTGTGGGTATGCATATATATACGTATAAATATATATATATATATATGTATGTATGTATATACACATATATATATACATATATATGCATATATACATATGCTTATATATATATATGTATATATATACATATATATATATGTATATATGTGTGTATATATACATACATACATACATACATACATATATATATATATGCATATACACGTATGTCTATGCATACATGTTATATGCATTCATAATATACACGCATATCCACATACATTATATACACACACCTGCAAATCCATACCTACAGTATATTATATTTATCTGTATATTCATATGTGCGCGTGTATATATATATATATGTGTGTGTGTGTGTGTGTGTGTGTGTGTGTGCGTGTATGTATATATATATTTATGTATATATGTATATATGCATGTACATGTGTATGTATATCTAGCTTTTTTCAAACTTATACTCCATCGAATGATTGATTTGGCATATAAGGTGAGATATGAATGGTGTGACTAAGAGAGCGTGTATGGTTCTAAGTACACCGATGATGAATGGAACCCAACTCGGTCAGAGTCGTGCTAATTCGGTTGTCAGACTTTTTATAACCCTCAACCTATTTGAGAACAGTAAGGTCAAAAACATATATATATTTCTATATAGATATAATTAATTCATGTGCTCTATGAGCCGTCACATCATTTTTCTCATACGTACTCTATGTATGTATGTATGTGTGTATGTATGTATCTAAGTATGTATGTATGTGTATGTATGTATATGTACATACATATATGTATATATAGGTATATGTATACATTTATAAATGTGTGTACGTATACATACATACATACGTCTGTTTATCTATCTATCTATCTATCTATCTATCTATCTATCTATCTATCTATCTATCTATCTATCTATCTATCTATCTATCTATCTATCTATCTATCTATCTATCTATCTATCTATCTATCTGTCTGTCTATCTCTCTCTCTCTCTCTCTCTCTCTCTCTGTATATATATATATATATATATTATATATATATATATATATATATATATATATATATATATATATACAAATCTAACCTTCTTGAAAAGAAGACAAAATCTTTAGAAAGCCCTGGAAATGCTAGTCCTACTTCTGTGAATAAAATGTCACGAGCGAAACAACATTTTTTCGTTGCGGAAAAATAATCCCCTTCATCAGATAGGGAATACAGACCATGAAATGCTAGATACTGACCTAATAAAGAAGCTAAAAGAGGTATATTTCAGAATGGAAGAGAACAGCTTTGAAATTTGTAAATCCAAAAGCAGAATCCACTTGATTAAGTCATTGGTACATTTATTCTTTTGTAATAAAAAAAAACCCCTGTAAAACGTAAGTAAATTTAAAAGTTAAAATTAGGGAAGCGTCAGAGTCTCCCTACACCGCTGAATCGATTGTCTTATCAATACATATCGCTTGAAAGAAGTTCTCCGAAGGTGAAACTCAACAGTTATTATTTCCATTTAATTGCTCATAGGGAGACCGTATTTATACTATGTACCACACTAAAAGTTTATGAGTCAATACCGTGTCCTATGCATTGTTTTAAGTATATCTCTACAGATTTTCAGTAGAGTTTAGAGCCACCACTGAAAGTTACGATGTTTCGTATATGAATACGTCTTTACAAACAATGCGATCGAAGAAAGAAAGAAAAAAACAGGTAATATTGATAAAAAGGTAATAAGTGTGGAATCATATTTACCTACTTTTCTATCAAGCTCTCTGTCTTCGATTGCATTATTTACATCGATGTATTCGTAGACGAAACAGCGTAACTTTCAGTGTTGATTCTAAGATCTGCAGTAGTTCAGATGACTATCTTGTAATGAGTTGGCTATAAGGCGGCGAGCTGGCATAAGTGTTAGCACGTCGGGCGAAATGATTTGCGTTATTTCGTCTGCCGTTACGTTCTGAGTTCAAATTCCGCCGAGGTCGACTTTGCCTTTCATCCTTTCGGGGTCGATAAATTAAGTACCAGTTACGACTGGGGTCGATGTAATCGACTTAATCTGTTTGTTTATCCTTGTTTGTCCTCTCTGTGTTTAGCCCCTTGTGGGTAGTAAAGAAAGAGGTATTTCGTCTGCCGTTACGTTCTGAGTTCAAATTCTGCCGAGGTCGACTTTGCCTTTCATCCTTTCGGGGTCGATAAATTAAGTGCCAGTCACGACTGGGGTCGATGTAATCGACTTAATCTGTTTGTTTATCCTTGTTTGTCCTCTCTGTGTTTAGCCCCTTGTGGGTAGTAAAGAAAGAGGTATTTCGTCTGCCGTTACGTTCTGAGTTCAAATTCTGCCGAGGTCGACTTTGCCTTTCATCCTTTCGGGGTCGATAAATTAAGTACCAGTTACGCACTGGGATCGATGTAATCGACTTAATCCCTTTGTCTGTCCCCTCTATAAACAAATAAGACAGCGACAGCCTGTATTCTCATAGCCTTTGTTTGACAAGTGGCTCATCCAGGACGAGGAGAGTAACATACAAAAATACTCGGAAGGTACACATTTTCAGTTAAGTAGAGCAATATGGCATGAAGTTCCTTGCTCAAGGATGCAACGCACAGCGCAATAAAGGGATTGAATTCCATTACTATGATCACGAACGGAACGCCTATCCCCCTTCGTCGTGCACATTTACGATGATCCTAGATGAGAATCAGTTATTTGGTTGTCGGTCAGCACAACCTTCTCAAACTGACGAGGAACTCCCAAAATGGTCAATAATAGGAAACAAGGAGCCTCGAAATTGCATTTTATCTTAAAATGTTTTGGATATTGTAGACTTAGATATGTAACCGTAAATGAAAGACTGTATTATTACGGCTAGAAGGTCATTGATTATATATCTGCCGGATAAGGGGATAAGCAATAGCAACAACGATAACAACAACAACAACACCATCTTATTTCTATATTTCAAGTGGGTTATAGTAAATATAATACCTCGTTCCTTATATATTCCGGAGACTATTTAATATTTAAAAGTCTTACATCTTTTTTCATCTCAAATATATTTATGTATTCAATTCGAAAAATACGTTCTCAGTAAATGGCAAAAACAAAATAATAAAACGTAAAACAAAATAAGATAAAATAAACGAAAAAGAAGGAATGGAAAAAAAACAGGAAAATGTGCTCTCTCCCGCTAATTTATTTCTTATATTAGAATTTTCTTTTACCAAATTCACAGTTGAAGCATTCCTTGTCGGAGAAAGTTCCCTTGGCAAATATTCTCTCGTCTGGTAAACATATTTTTCAAATATTCATACATAATATATCGATTTCTTTCGACTCGGCTTACGGGCAATATATCATATATCGTATCATATCATATCATATTATTTATCTATCTATCTATCAGTCTATCCATCTATCTATCTATCTATCTATCTATCTATCTATCTATCTATCTATCTATCTATCTATCTATCTATCTATCTATCTATCTATCTATCTATCTATCTATCTACCTACCTACCTACCTACCTACCTACCTACATTTGCACATATACATATATAAACAAATATATATTTATACATACACACGTGTGTGTGTATATGTGTATGTATATATGTGCTGGCAGGATAGAAGTAAATCTACTGAAACTCGCCCATGCGTATATATTTGTGGTATTTATTTTCATTTATTTTCATGGGTACAGAATATTAAATTTGAGTCCGGTGATATTTAAAGTTGAAACGAAGAAGAATGAATGTAAACTGTATGTTACTTGGATGGTCAAAAAGGTATTGCATAGCCATATCTAATTCATTTATGGTATTCTGCTCTCCTTATTCTTTATTCTGCGAGGAACCGAAGATGAGAAAAGAATGAGTAGTGGACAGAAAAAAGATGGACAGACACCGTCAAAAAATGAGCTGAAAAGAGAAGTCTTGTTAACGAACACGCGATACTTGGCTCAAAACCGCGACAGATGTAGAAAACTGGCGGGAAATTTGTCACAGCGACTTACATACGAGGTTTGTTCCTTCTCGAGACATGCCTGGCTCATTAGGGCTGATTTACCCGTTTCCTTGGCGTATAGGTTCGCCACCTGAACGGGACGCCGGTCCGTCGCAGGTGAGCAGCAAGATGCAGGAGGAAAGAGTGAGAGAAAGTTGTGGCGAAAGAGTCAGCGGAAGTTCGCCATTACCTTCTGCCGGAGTCGCTTGGAGCTCAGGTGTTTCGCTCATAAACACACACATCGCCCGGTCTGAGATTCGGACTCGCGATCTCTCGACCGTGAGTCCGCTGCTCTAACCACTAGGCCATATGCCTCCACATACGAGGTTGAGGGCTCAAAATGAAACGATATTGGATAAGGTAGTTCCTAATTTAAAAAGAAAGAGTTGTCACGTGTAATCAAACAAGTCTACTTGTTGAAGGATAACATGCCTCGGAACACCAATACAAATACAACAACCAAGTTTTGTTCTATCCAATGAGGGAAGATTGCTACACAACGCTCGACCTACTAAAAATAGCAGTAAAAATACTCTCGCGTGATACACTTTTATCATAAATTAGAACAGTAGCATATGTGTGTGTGTATGTGCGTGTATGTAACAAGATACAAACACATCCACAGCTTCTGTTTGTAGAGGTGATCTACGCATGGAAAATATATGTTCAAGTGGTACATGGGAAAAAAGCTTGTATAAGAAAGAAAACTGTATAAACCCTCGGACATATAAAACAATACCATGAAATGTTGGTTCTAATTTTTAGCGCAAAGCCAGTAATTTCGGGGAAGGGAATAAATCGGTTACATCAACCCCAGAACGTTAAGCCGGAAAAAATACCGCTATGGTAAATGGTCGAAACTTCTTCAACTCAAATACATTCTCTGTGCATGTGAGACTTTTACATTGAGTATTGCATTGTCAGAAATTTCATTAACCCATCCATTTTTCCCACCTGCCCCCACTTCTTTTTAGGAAAATCGTTGAGGTAGATTCCTCAGGCACATTCTTCGATGGGACTTATCAGAAGTAACCGCTATTGGATTCCTAAGCGCGACAAACGGAGGCTATGGATATAATCCAACCATTTCGCTCTTGTGCTACCCCTTGGTCTACCGCCGTTTGGCAAGATTTGAAGAATCTGTCTTGAGATTCTTTCCTATGGCATTCTATCCATTTCTCCATTGTACCGGGGCTGTGACTTCTTACTGGGGAAATGTTGAAAGCCAACCTGGTGAGTCTCCCTGATTTCTGAGTTATGCTCCCTGTCGAGAATCTTTATTCCAGCGATCTTCAGAGGAGTCCCATTTCTGCCGCTTCCTTTTGCGATCGTACTCCTTCGGAAGATTGGTTGAAATTAACTATCAAATTTGAATTTAAAGTCTAAATACAAAAAAGAAGCAACTATATCGATTGTAAATCCACTGCACAAAAATAATGCTACAGTAAATTTATCAGAATACTATAATGGAGGTGAAAAGTCTGGTGCAGAGCGATATTATAAAAATATTTATGTGTGGAACGACATTATGAAAATATTTACGTCTGCTATACGGGATAGGAAAATGATAATGCAATATTAAAGTGTAAACATATGTTCTTATATTACATTCAAATGAATATATTTATTTTTCAAAGTTGAAAATATATTTCTAGAGAACACTATGATTGTGTGTGAGTGTCATTATGTTTAGATGAGGCTAAAATATTATATGCTAATAGGCTATAAATAGCTCATTAGTGGTTTTAAACTTATATTATTGCGACACCCTTCCTAGTTGCAGGTTTACAGACGAAATAAATATATTACCGTCTCTTATATCCTAAAGTCTAAAAATACACAAAAATAACACACAGAATACACTCGAAGTTTAATTCAGACTTTAATTTTTAATGTACAGAAATATCCACAGAGACATCTAAAATCCCGCCCACTTCCCATTTTCAGCTCAATGGCTGTAAACCTTTTATTAAGAATTGAATTAATATAAACTATACTTGTAAAAATTTTGTGAAATCAAGTGGCAATTTGAATTGTTTAATCAGGAAGACTCACCGGGTAATAAATTACGTTTCAGCTTATGAAAACATTTCTTAAAAAATTCACCCACAACAGTAAAATTTTGGAAACTCTTAGCCATTGTTTCAAGTCAAGCCAGTTAATTAAAATGTACACAAAAAACATATTAGTTTGACCTTGAATTCCTTTAAAGTTAGATGTTATCAGCAGACATATGCATTCAAAGAACAGGAAAAATTTCTACAATCATCTCCAAGCACATTTGTCCTGTATGTTATTAAGGTGTAGATTCATTAAGGCTTAAAATTAAATAATCAATATTCTGTCTCACAATTTAAGATGCTCTCCTTCATGTTATATAAACATACACTTTTTGTAATAATTATTCAGCAAAATTACGCATTAAAGATATAAAAACATTATCGGCACAACGCATATAACCTTCTACATTATCTAAACGGGTGTTTCAAACAACAATTTATACTTCAAATAGATGAATAAAGCAAAAACAAACAAATAAAAAATGAATGGGAGCAATGTAACTCGAAATTTTCCAATTTTCAAGAGGTTAAATAGGTCCATATATTGCTAATTATTTCTTACTTGTTACACTTTCCATACACACGCAATCGTCGCCATTTTACATTGTCAATCTATTACATATACTGTGTCATAATTTCTCCATGTTCCGAAGAAGCGCTATGCTCAAAACGTAAAACTACTACTTTTTTCCTTCTCTGAGCGTCTTATTAATACGTTGCTTGTGTTACATCCACACACACACGCACGCACACACACATACACACACACACACACACATACATATGTATATACTTTTTTACTCTAGGCACAAGGCCCGAAATTTTGGGGGAGGGGACCAGTCGACTCCAGTACCCACTCGGCGGAATTCGAGATCAGAGCGTAAAGACAGACGAAATACTGCTAAGCAATTCGCCTGGTGTGGTAACTTTTCTGCCAGCTCGCCTTTACACACACACACACACACACGCACACACACACGCACACACACACACACACACACACACACCACACACACACATATATATATATATATTATATATATATATATATATATATATAAGCCCTATAAGCCCTCGACAGAAAAAGTAGGCTTTTCCATCTGCGTGAGATTCGAACCCACATCCATTTGTTAACGCTACTGTGTCACCATTACACCAGCTTCCCTGTTTCTGTCCAATTTGTGTTCGAGTCACATGCAGTGTGGGTCCGAGTCCCACGCGGGCTGTGGGTTCGTGTCCCACGCGAATAGCAAAGCGTACTTTATTCTGTCGAGGGCTTATATGCCCTATTATTAGATTATTTTCTATACTCATTGCACGATGATCGCTATAAGCTTTAAGCTTATGCAGATACCATTTATATATATATATATATATATATATATATATATATATATAATATATATATAGTTATGCCTATTTTTTATTTTTGTCTAGCCAGTCTTTTACTACTAAAGGTTTCGCTTGCGGACGTACAGGCATTTAAACAAGTAGTAACTTGCCTGAACACACTCTGTCAATCTTGAGCAAACGCAGGCAAAATTACATATTTTTCTTTATTGTAGTAATTACAATGAAAGAAGATATGTAATGACCATTATTACCCTGCGCGTAAGAAAAAGCAGGGTATTGTAGCCGCTCGTGTTAGTCTGTTTGTGTGTTTACAAAATTACTGGAAAACGGATGAACGGATTTTCACAAAATGTGACAGAAATACTCATTGGGTACGTGGTTCAAATTCATTAAATTTTGGCTTGATAATCTTCATATCTGGCGGACAAATGAATCAAAATGTTTTGTTTTCTTTTTGTCTTTGTTACATATTCATAAACCATAGGCTGGGGAAATAACACGAGATGTCATTTTGCTTAAATATGAATTCGTCTGTAAATATATTTATTAAATTAAATTTTATTTTATCCTTGTGTGCAGGATATGCATCGCCCGTCCGACGCCTTATTTTTCATTTATACTTTGTCTTGCATATCACAACTGGAGCATAACCACGGATTCACAATATAGAATGGTGATGAACTATGACCTCGGATCTTGCTACAAGAATAAGCGGTGTTCTTTACTGATCTAAACAATATTGTTAACATGGTGTGCTAACAGAAAACTTATAAAATATTTTGCCTGGATTGGTAATCTCTCTTTAATAATTCTATTTTAACCATATATATATATATATTATATATATATATATATATATATCCATTTAAGGGCTTACAAAAACTGTTATATTTGCTTACCAATAATATCCTGAACTGCAAGAATCTAGGGTTGTACATAAGTTCCGAGTGGGAAGACACGTTTATATCTTCTTTTTCTATTTCTAACATTCTTCTCTCTTATTCCTTTCTAAACTGCGTTACTTATAACATTAAGCATGTCAGGTTAATATATGCATTGTTTATATTTTGATTCGATTTTAAAATATTTTAGAGTTAAAATCCTGCTGAATTGTGGTTGTTTGACTCTTTGACATTTGCTGCAAATCTATAAATTCCTCGGTTTGCTCATCTTATGTATTGTAAATGCATTTATATATTTCATTAACGTTACTTCTTTTTTTATCCACATGGGACCATGTTCGGAAGAACAGAGAGGTCGTTCGTTTAATTCAGCTATACGTACTTATCTATCTATTTACCTATCTATCTATCTATCTATCTATCTATCTATCTATCTATCTATCTATCTATCTATCTATCTATCTATCTATCTATCTATCTATCTGTCTGTCTTCCTATCTATCTGGCTATCTATTATCTATTAGGTGTTTTATTATTAAATACATGCATATATATATATATATAGATATATATATTATATATATATATATATAATATATATACATATCTATGTAGACATATACATATATGTGTATGTATGTATATATATCGACGTTAACATTCATATACAATATAAATTCATTGCATATATATGCATACATGCATGATATATACATACACACACACTTATTCCCCACCACATATATATATGTACATGGCGCCATTGCGTCTGTCTTTACGCTTTGTGTTCTAATTCCGCCGAGGTCGATCTTGCCTTTCGTTCTTTCGGGGTCGCTAAAATAAGTGTACTAGTTAAGCATTGGGATCGATGTGTCGACTTCTTCTTCCCATGCCAATTGTTAGCCTTGTGCCAAAAATTTGCTGGAAGTTTTTTACTATAAAATAGCAGAACAGATCATCAGAGGAAGAATCTAAATGCAATAAACGTGGGGGATATTCTGTTATTCTTTTATTCTTTTACTTGTTTCAATCATTTGACTGCGGCCATGCTGGAGCTCGGCCTTTAGTCGAGCAAGTCCACCCGGGACTTATACTTTGTAAACCAATAGTTATTCTCTAGGTTACTTTTGCTGAACGCTATGTTACGGGGATGTAAACACACCAGCATCGGTTTTCAAGCTATGTTGTGGGGAAAAACACAGATACACAAACACACACACACACACACAACACACAACACCACAAAACATATATATATATATATATATATATATATATATATATATATATATATATATATATTATATATATATATATATATATATATATAATATATATATATATATGACGAGCTTCTTTCAGTTTCCGTCTACAAAATCCAGTCACAAGACTTTGGTCGGCCCGAGGCTATATAGTAGAAGACACTTGCCCAAGGTGTCATGCAGTGAGACTGAGCCCGGAACCATGTGGTTGGTAAGCAAGCTGCTTACCACACAGCCACTCCTGCGCCTATATATATAAATATATTATATATATATAACATACATACAACGAGCTTCTTTCAGTTTCCGTCTACCAAAACCACTCACAAGGCTTTGGTCGGCCCGAGGCTACAGTAGAAGACACTTGCCCAAGGTGCCATGCAGTGGGACTGAACCGGGAACCATGTGGTGGTAAGCAAGCGCTTATCACACAGCTACTCCTGCGCCTATAATATATATATATATATATATATATATAATATATATATATATATTATATATATATATATATATATATATATATATATATATACATATGTGTATGTGTGGTGTGGAGGCGCAATGGCCAGTGGTTGAGGGTAGCGGACTCGCAGTCGTAGGATCGTGGTTTCGATTCCCAGACCGGGTGTTGTGAGTGTTTATTGAGTGAAAACAACTGAAAGCTCCTCGAGGCTCCGGCAGGGGGTGGTGGCGAACACTGCTGTACTCTTTATCCACAAATTTCTCTCACTCTTTCTTCTGTTGGCCTGCTCGCTTAGGCGTCATTTGAAGTCTAATACAATGTGAAGCGTATTGTAACCAGCGATGTGTAGCCTGGTCGGTCACGGTGATCACGGTGACATATATATATATATATATATATTATATACATATACATACAAACAACGGGCTTCTTTCAGTCTACCAAAACCACTCACAAGGCTACAATAGAAGACACTTGCCCAAGGTGCCACGCTGTGGGACTGAACCGGGAGCTATGTGGTTGGTAAGCAAGCTGCTTATCATACAGCTACTCCTGCGCCTATGTAAACATATAGAAGACATTTTATACATATATAGCAAACAACGTCTGTATACTTTCCATACTAACATCCACGAGGGAAAAGAGAGTATTAAAATAAAGTTTCGAAACATAGATATAAATATAAATAAATATAAATATAAATAAATATTCGAGTAAAAATAGATAAAATATGGAGAAATCACATTTAATTGAAGAGTAATCACGGCCCATAAGTCAGAAGTTCAAAGTGCAACAATGCAGTAGACCCACTGGAACTCCAACTTACCATAAAAAAGCTAATACGTGAATGAATATATATATTAAATGCATAGGCTTAAAATCGGATTCAGCTATGTTAGAAAAGAAAAAATTTAATGCAAGAGGAGAAAACCGCAAAACAACAGAACAATATTGAGAAAAATAGGAAAACAAGCCCTGCGGTGATCGAAACTTAACAGTAACTTGTTCAACAGACTAAATGAAGGGGAAATTGTATGACCTTTAGGCCGCAGAAGTGCGACGCCAATTTTGACTTGTCAGGAAATAAATGGTAATTGAATAGAATAATTGCTGCATGTTTATAAATGTGTAGACTAGCTTTTCCATAGTGCTGTTTCGTTTCTATGAAGTCATCCAAACTATATATATATATGCATATTTATGCATATATGTATATGTATATATATATATTATATATATCTATATATATATATTATATATATATATATATTAATATATATATATATATATATATATATAATATATAATTATATATATAATATATATAAACAATGCTGTTAGATTCTCTTCAACATTTAAATTTAATTTGTGTCAAAATATTTCCTCGTTTTGAAACCTGATCACTGACAAAACTTCGCGCTGCAGCCCAAAACTTCGTGATGTAGCACGAAGTTTTGTCATTGAACAGGACGTTGTTTCAAAGGGACGAAAATACTTTGACACAAATCAAATTCAAATGTTGAAGTGAACCTAACGTTTTTTTTTTGTGTTCTTAAATGGATCATAAACGTCTTCTAAGTTGCAGTTGTTTTTGTTCCAGCACACAATCTTAGATCAAGTCACTTGTTACGCGAGTAAATATCCGTAATATAAATATATACATAGATATATAGAAATTTATATATAAAGCGTAGGAGTGGCTGTGTGGTAAGTACCACATGGTTCCGGGTTCAGTCCCATGCTTGAAACTTTGGACAAGTATCTTCTGCTATGGTTCCGGGCCGACCAAAGCCTTATGAGTCGATTTGGTAGACAGGAACTGAAATAAGCCGTCGTATATATATATATATATATATATATATATATATATATATATATATATAAGACATATATATATATATATGTGTGTGTGTGTGTGTGTGTGTGTGTGTTTGTGTGCGCGCGCGTGGGTGTGCGTTTATTTGTTTGTCTGTGTTTGTTCCTCCAACATCGCTTGACAGCCGATGCAGGTGTGTTTACGTCTCCGTTCTCAAAAGAGAACGATAGAATAAGTTCTAGGCTTACAAAGAATAAGTTCTGTGGTCGATTTGCTCGACTAAAAGCGGTGCTCCAGTATGGCCGCAATTAAATGACTGAAACAAATAAAAGACTAAATATATATATATGTGTGTGTGTGTGTGTGTGTGTGTGTGTGTGTGTGTGTGTGTGTGTGTATTATGTTAAATACCTGAGCTAAACTGACTTCACTGTGTTGCAGTGTGCTCAAATTTCTGCTTCTGTTATTTAGTCACAAATAATCAGTTCAGATCTAACAGATTCATAATCGTATTTTAGGTTTGTCTAACATTACATTACCTAATGTGTCTTTGCCTATTTAAGAAAATATGGTGAGATTCCAAAAAGATTTGCTTGCCATTTCTAAAGTGTTGTACCGTTGACTAATGTTCTAATTCCTATTTGCGTGATCTATATCGATGTATTACTATTTTATCCGAGTATTTTCTGAGTGAGATACTAGTGTTTTCGTTGTGTGGTTTAATTCTAGATAAGATCAACAATTGTGAAAATGGAGATAATGGCGATACTTCCGGTTTCCTCTTTAAAGTTTTATCGTTATTCGGGATTCTTTTGTGCAATATTTCCATTTGTATCTATGTATTTATTTATCTTTGGGGTTGTAGGAAAAGACTACGGGCCAAATTTCCTTTGCAAACACGCGAGACCCCACGAGATCCTTGAGATCAACGCGGTTTATTTCTAAGACTTTTATACGCTTTATATGTACCCTGGGCGTATTATTTTATCTTCCAAAATATTTTGGTTCGTGTTTCGCACAGAACCGTCACTTCCAGTAGCTTCCATTTTTGGTCAGTATACCACTTTTCGTTCAGCTCCTTTAATTTTCTACGTTTATCATTTATCGTAAGATGGTCTACCTTTTGTCCTTTCTGGACTGTTAAAACTTGGAATGTGCTATCCAATACCGTTAGCAATTTAAAGATGGCAGGGTGACATTTGAGGGATACCTGGCTATTATGTCAAGCGGTTCGTGTGATCACGTAAAAGCTAATTTGTTGGCATGTCATTATTGTTCATTATTTATAATATTTACATTTGACGGATAATTGTCCTCGTCTTGTTTGTTGTTAACACAACTTTTCGGCTGATATACCCTCCAGCCTTCATCAGGTGTTTTGAGGAAATTTCGAACCT
>NC_042999.1:152627325-152647325 GCF_006345805.1 Octopus sinensis
TAATATATTTGTAATATACATTGTTACATATTATGTTATCAGTATATGTGGATATGTTATGTGTGTGTTGTCGTTGCTGTGTGTGTCTATGTATATATGTATATATGTTTGAATATAAATGTATATATGTATGAATATGTGTATATACATACATATATATATAAACACACTAATATGTGTTTATACATATATAAACGTATTGGGTTAAATATTTCGTTATATATGTGTGAATGCGAGAGTATTTATGATTGTCTTTGCGTGTACGTTTATGCATGTATGTGTGTGTGAGTGTGTGTGTGAGTGTGTTTGTGTGTGTGTTTTTGAGTGTGTTTGTGTGTGTGTTTTTGAGTGTGTTTGTGTGTGTGTTTTTGAGTGTGTTTGTGTGTGCATGTATTCTATATCAGTTTGCAAACGAAAATAAATTATGCCTCATTTGGTGTAAGACGACAGAAATGAGAAGGAGGGGAGAGGAGGAATGAGGTAGGGAGAGCTAGAAAGAGGAAGAAAAACAGAAAGAGAAAAGTGAAAGAGAAAGAGAGGGAGAAGAGGAAAAAGTGAGAAGGGAGAGAAAGAGAGGACAAAGGAACTCTATCACCTTTAACATTTCTTCACATCCAATTTATGGTGTATTTTTGTTTTATATTTGTCTCAGCTATCACCGCCATCGTCATCTTTTCCGTATTTGTAATAACTCCACCACAATCAACACCTCACTAACACAACCACCAGCGCCACCACAAGAACAAATCCAACAACAACAGCAACAGCAACAATGCCATCTCTGCCTCCACCGTATCACCAGTAACACCACCGATACCAACAACAACGACATAATTCTAGTCACTATGATGACTACAAGCAGCTGAAGAGACACCTCCGTCGTTGCATCATCATCGTCATCGTCGTCGGCGTCGTCAACATCAATATCGTCATCGTTATCATCATTGCTGTCGTCGTCATTATAATCACAGTCAACATTTTCACCTTCATCCTCATCATCATCATCATCATCATCATCATCATCACCTTCGTCGTCATCACCGTCGGCGTCGCCGTCATCGTCCGCATGAGAAGGGCATCGTTTCCCCTCTCTATTGTCATATTCGTCATCGTAATATCAATAGAACTCCTATGTAATGGGGGCGGGAGTGTATAGAGTTCAATAATAATAATAATAATAATAATAATAATAATAATAATAATAATAATAATAATAATAATAAAGATAAAACAAAATAACTTCATAGAGATAGATTAGAAGAGTGATGAGTAAATCGACAGACGTGAAGACATTATGTAAGTATATATATATATATATATATATATACAACGATCATTGGTAGTTCTTATTTATCTATGAGAAGGTGCTTTCGTCCCCGAGGGGCGGCATTACTCATTAGGTGGAAAATTTGAAGGATCCATGACTATCTCTTGAACATAAGTGATGTATGTTCCCAGGGTGAGCGACATCGGATGAAAATTATAGCTTTTAAGGGGGATCAAGGAAAAGGCTTGTATTCACACACACACACACACACACACATACACACACACACACATAAATACATACATACATCTTCCGTTTCATTATATATTTATATGTCTGTACGAAACGATCGGCTGCAAGAATTAAACTTCTCATAAATCGAACAACTTGTCTCCTCTATTTTTAACAAAATTGATGGAATTTATTGGACTTCATTCCATAAATTCAGCATATATTATATATAAGCACTACTTTCATATCATCGCATATTTACGACTGTAAACTCCCAGCAAACTATGAAGAATCAACATTAGAAATTTTTTTGGGGAAACCTCCAATTTAAAGGACGAATCCACATTCAACCTTTAAATAAGTGTGTGTGTGGTGTGTGTGTGTGTGTGTGTGTGTGTGCGTGTGCGCGCATATGCACGTGCGCATGAACACAAATGTTCTGTATGTGTTTGCTATATGTGTGACAGCGAATGCGTATAAATGATCTTCGTCAGTAATTGAGTTGATTTTTTACAGAAACGGAACTGGCTTAGATAATGTTAATGAAGTATTAGGTCCGTAACACAGCGCTTCGACAAATACAATTCCATACAATTTATATAAGATTGCAACAATTCCAGGGGACGATCCATCCGACTCAATTGTTGACGGCGTGGCCTCAGCGTGGCCCCAGCGTGGCCCCAGCGTGGCCCCAGCGTGGCTGCACTCTATATACTTGAAATCATAAAAGAATATATGAATAGATACAAGTATTTAAGAATATTTACTCTCACTCACAAAATATGTGGGTGTGTGTAGATATGTACATATATACATACATGTATCTGCACACGTGTGTATATATATATATTACACACACATATATATATGTTATATATATATACATATATATATATATATATATATATATATATATATATATATATATATATATATATACATACATATTTGTGTATATATACCAAAAGATTAAGGTTTCTATTGTTATAATATATATAGTTATTTATGTATTCATATATAGAGAGAGACAGAGATAGAGAGACAGACATTTATATATATATATATATATATATATATATATATATATATATGAAATGACAGGGCATCGGAGTTGAATCTTGAATGTAAATGGCAGAGAGACTGAAAGAGACAGAGAGAATAAAAATAGAGAAGGAACAAGAGAGAGATAGAAGGAGTCAGTATGCGTGAGATAGAGAGGAGAAACATGTTGACAATCGAAGCATGACAGAAAGAGAAAGCCATGCAGAAATTGTAATTAGGCATGTATAATGCAAATAATCAGTGAAGCGTGAAACTATATTAAACTAAAGCATGACATCACAAAATCGCGCAACAAGTCAAGCGTAGCAAGTAGAGAATGGATAAACTGTGTGAAGAGGGAGAGTCGTCTAGGGAGTTTGTCTAGAATTGGGTAGTTCTGAGCCTATATGTATGTATATATATATATATATATATATATATATATATATATATATATATATATATATATTATATATATATATATATAGTATATATACACATATACATATACATATACATTATAATATACACATACATATATATGTGTATATCGTATACATTATGTATATAAATATATATATATTTGTATATATATGTGTGTGTGTGCCTGCATATATATATATATATTCACTAGATCAAGGTGTTTATATATCTATCATCTATCTATCGTGTTTCGAAATGCATAAATAAATACAAATATATTTAATACATACATACATATATACATATATATATATATATACATTTATATACACACATGCATATATGTATAAGCATCATATGGAACTGATGCATATATATATATATATATATATATTTGTACATGAATATGTATGTATGTATGTATGTATATATGTATGTATGTATGTATGTATGTATATGACAGAAAATCTACGAAAAATTTGTATATATTAGTAACATGACTTGTATGCTACACACGAATTCATGTATTTTATATATTTCTGCATTTCTGCCTTTATAAACATTTTAGTGCGAATATGTGTACAAAAGTGCGTTTCTATATTGTCTATCGAAATTGTAGTTGATTATATTTTTATTTCTGAGCATGCATGGATTTTGTGTGAATATATATTTATTCGTGAAGGCGCAATGGGCCAGTCGCTAGGGCAGCGGAGTCGCGGTCGTAGCATCGTTGTTTCGATTCCCTGACCGGGCGTTGTATGTGTTTATTGAACGAATACACCTAAAAGCTCCAGCAGGGGGTGGTGGCGACCCTTGTAGTACTCTTTCGCCTCAACTTTCTCTCACTCTCTCTCTTCCTGTTTCTTGAGTAACGCTGCGATGGACTGGCGTCCCGGCCATGTGGGGGGAACACTTACGCCACAGAAACCGAGAAACCGGGTCCATGAGCCTGGCTAGGCTTGAAAAGGGCGACGTTTATCGTTTATATATTGATTGATTGATTGTAGTTTCAGCTCATGAGCTGTGGCCATGCTGGGGCACCGCCATTTGGTGTTGCTACATGGTTTTACTTCACGAATGCTTTTTAGCAACTGCCATTTGGTGCATGAGAGAGTTCGATGCAGCTGCCCTCATCTGCACCTCCTGCTGTGAAGTTGGTCATCTGGGATACCTGACAAGAAGAGATCCAGTTTCATTTAGACATCTGCATCACCCCATGCAGGTCTCTTAGGGTCTTCGGGAGGATATGGAAGAGCTGTGGGCCTCGGAAGTCCAGGCTATCACAGTATCTTGTCCTACATCTTGATGGCAAATTTGGAGTTCTAGGCACCACGCAGTGGCGCCCAGTTCTGGCATTTGTGTAACTCTCGATGCCAAAGTTTGAGACAAGTCCCTCCAGGATCTTCCAGATGTATATTATGGCACATCTTTCTCGCCTACGCTCCAAGGAATAGAGTTTTAATCTCTTGAGTCTTTCCCAGTAGCTTATATTCTGCATAGAGGCTATCTTCTTCGTGTAGCTACGTTGGATCGCCTCAAGTTCTGTGATCAACTTGACACTGGATGGGGACCATAGCTGAGAGCAATAGTCAAAGTGGCTTAGGACAAGTGTCCTCCAGAGGACCATCATGGTTTCTTGTTCTCTTGTTGAAAGGTTCTGAGAATCCATCCGGCCAGTCGTCTACATTTCATTGCCATTTAGCACATGTACACGAAAGGTTGCGTCATCACTCATGTAAATACCCAGGTCACGCACTGATTGTGCCTCTGGGATTGCAATTCCTCCGGGTCCAGTGTATATTGGGTTGGTATTGCATTTAGTTTTGCATGCTGATAGCATAAAGCTTGAAACTTTTCAGCATTGAACTGCATGCTATTCTTTTCAGCCCACTTGTATATTTTGTCCAGCTCACATTGCAGGCGTTTAGTGTCCTCAGGGTTCTGTATTGCCTGTGAAACTTTGTATAATCTGCATAACTTGTGATCGTGCCTCTCCGCGTGGCTGAGGGCATGTCTGAGAGGGCCATTATGAACAGTAGTGGTCCCAAAAACAGTGCCCTGCGGAACACCGCTCACTATTTGCGTGTTAATGGAAGTGGCCCCATTGGCTACTACCACCTGACTTCTATCTTTCAGAAAGTCATGAAGCCATTCTCCCAGTTTTCCAACTATGCTAAGATCACGCAGTTTGTGACATATCATTCCATGATCGACTTTATTAAAGGCCTTTGCAAAGTCGAGATATATCACTTCCACATTTGAGTGGTTGAGCAGTCGTTTCAGCACCCAGTCATAGTGTTGTAGGAGCTGAGTTAAGCAGCTTCATCCTGGTCGGAAACCATGTATATATATATATATTGTGTGTGTGCGTGTGAAAGAGAGTGAGAATGAGAGAGAGAGAGAGAGATGGGGAGAAAGAGAGAGTCTGGGAGAGAGAGTGAGAGGCTTATTCTGTGTGTACGTATGAGTGCGTGCGCGTGTATACTGGTGTTGAGTTACGGGTGGGATAACAACTGTTTCTTAAATTGTAAGTATAGAAAATCTGTGCATCAGTACATATGTGTGTGTGTGTGTGTGTGCATATAAATATGTGTGTGTGTGTTCGTATCTACATATGTATCTATATATGTATATTCATATGTGTCTATATATGTGTATGCATATTTATGTGCAGGAGCAACTGTTTTATCGAAAGAGTATATTGTTGTTAAATGCTCGAAATACGAGACTAGGGACCCGCCAACAGCTGGTGAAGAGTCGTTCTTTACGTTGTTCATTTTGTTTTCCATTTGTGTCTTTCGTTGCTCGAAAGAATAGTTCATGTTCTATGTACTAATGCTTCGTATTTTTTGTTGTACACGTTTCATGACGTCCGGTGCCCACGTATGATTATATATATAGATATATATGTATATATATATATATATATATATATATATATATATATATATATATATATATATAATATATAATATATATATATATATATATATATAATATATATATATATATGTATATAGGTATGCACATATACGTATGTATATATGCATATATATATATTACGTAGATGTACTTGCATAGCAAGTGACTTGATCTGAGATCGTATGCTGTTTAATGTTGAAGTGAATCTAACGGTTTTGTGTGTTTCTTAAATGGCTTATAAACACCTTCCACGCTGCAATTGTTATATATATATTATATATATACATATCTATATATATATATATAATATATATATATATATATATAATATATATATATATATATATATAAATTAAGAAATGGAGTTAAACGCAGCTTTTATTCAAATATTTATACTTCCTACATGTGTTTCGAAGAAACCTATGTCATTGTATTCCCTCAGGAATAATAACAATGTTTTCTTCGAAACATATGTCGGAAGTATACAGATTTGAATAACAACTGCGTTTAACTCCATTTCTTAATTTATCTATGTCAAATAAAAAAATTTCACTAAACTCTGAAACTTCTAACTTTATAAGTAGGCTGTAACATCCTTGGCACTTATGAGAACTTTTGCTACACTGGTAAATATTTTTTTTCTGTGTAATTTTTACACATTGAAAAAATACACATACGTTTATATATATACGTGTGTGTGTGTGTGTGTGTGTGTGTGTGTGTGTGTGTGTGTGTGTGTGTGTGAAAAATTAATAAAAAGGTCACAGTGTACTTGTAGTGAGGTGTAGAAAAACCCAACGTTTAGGAGAGAGTTCATTTTCAGAGAAGCGTTGGAAAGAGAGTAATTAACGAGTAGCAGCAAAGTTTTAAATGCTCTAAGTTTAAAAACCTGGCATTAATTTGCTGTCTATGTACATTTGATGTACAGACAATGTCGATAGCCCAGCTTGTTCAGTGTTTACCTCGAGGTAATATTGCTTTTTGGATCTGCTGTGTTAAAAACGCAATAAATATCAGAGAGACCGAAAAAATTCGTCCCACCAGCTGTTAGCAAGTACGTCAGATTCATCACGGTTCTTTTGGTTTTTTGGCGGCTTTTTCAGTGGCGCTTGGTCACAGACAGCCCCATTCTCGGACGAGGATTCGTCATCCCCGATATAGGATAAAGTGAATAAAATATTTATTGATTTTGCGAATTGTTACCCAGCTGATTAAAAATCCGGTATGAGGAATTGATGCATCCTTAAATTGAAATAGCCATCGTGTGTACCGTTGGCGATTTTTTCCCTCTGTCTTCCCTTCTCTGGATCTTTCCTTCTCCTATGGAAAATGTGAGACAATAGATGTCTTAGATGAAGGAGGCATGAAGTATGAGATGACTAGGTGAAAGGATAACTAGAAGAGACAGAGAGGAATAGAAACCGAATATGGAGCTGTTCGTAAAGGGTCCCAGGTGTAACTGTGTGGTAAGTAGCTAGCTTACCAACCACATGGTTCTGGGATTAATCCTACTGCGTGGCACCTTATGCAGGTGTCTTCTAGTACAGACTCGGGCCGATCAAAACCTTTTGAGTGCATTTGGTAGACGGAAACTGAAAGAAGCTCGTTGTATATATATACATATATATATATATATATGTATATGTATATGTATATGTGTGTGTATGTTTGTGTGTCTGTGTTTTCCCCCCAACCATCGCTTGACAACCGATGCTGGTGTGTTTACGTCCCCGTAACCTAACGGTTCGGCAAAACAGAAGGAAAGAATAAGTGACAGGCTTACAAAGAATAAGTCCTGGGGTCGATTTGTTCGACTGAAGGCGGTGCACCAGCATGGCCACAGTCAAATAAAACAAATAAAAGAATAACAGAAGGAGGAGAAAAAAGAAGGGATTTATGGGGCACGTGATCAACGATCGAATGCCAGCTTATCAACATATTTGAAGAGTCTTAAAGAATTTCTCTAAAACATATTTGTAAATTTATGCAGACGATATATATGCCGGTTCATTGATTTAAAACTACTTAAAATATTATTAAAAAATGAAACTAATTTAGAGTTATTAAAGATAATTTAAATAATTAATATGCTTAAATTTTCAACATAAAGTTTAAAATATAATTTAATGCTATTTAAAATTATTAAAATGTCTTAGGGAAAAAAAAAAATCATTATTTATTTTCGACTGTGTAAATTGATTGATCAACAACGCTATTAGATAATATGGAAGCCTTTAAAGATATGATGAAAATTACTTATGAGAGAAACATTTATAGTTTAATGGTATAAGGAAAATTTAAAAAAAAAGCAGAACGGGTGAAGGGCAAATAATTGAAATTAAACTGCATCTAGAAATAAAATTGAAGTTGCTAGGTAACATAATGTGAATGTGAAAGATATAGAAGTAGGATAAAAATAGATTAGGGTGGTGGTAGTGGTGATGACGATGGAGAATATGATGGTGCTGATGGTGGTGTTGGTTAAAATGGCAGCCGATTTTCCGAATGAAACCAAGAAAACTATTTTTCTGTCGTTTTTTTTAAAAAATTACTGAGACGCTTTTACTCTTTTACTCTTTTACTTGTTTCAGTCATGTGCCTACAGCCATGCTGGAGCACCGCCTTTACTCGATCGAGCAAATCAACCCCAGGACTTATTCTTTGTGAGCCCAGTACTTATTCCATCGGTCTCTTTTGCCGAACTGCTAAGTTACGGGGACGTAAACACACCAACATTGGTTGTCAAGTGATGTTGGGCGGGGTTGGGGTTGCAAACACTGACACACAAACGTATACACATGCATAATTATATATATACATATATACGATGGTCTTCTTTCAGTTTCCGCCTACCAAATCCACTCACAAGTCTTTGGCCGGCCCGAGGCTATGGTAGAAGACACTTGCCCAAGGTGCCACGCAGTGGGACTGAATCAGGAACCATGTGGCTGGTAAGCAAGCTACTTACCACACAGCCACTCCTACGCCTATTAATGATGATGATAATAATAATAATAATAATAATAATAACAATAATAATAATAATAATAATAATAATAATAATAATAATAATAATAATAATAATAATAATAATAATAATAATAATAATAATAATAATAAATGCCCTGATGCAGTACCAGGCAGTGGCTCTCATGGCTTCTGATCTTAACTGATTGGAAGTGTTATCATGTACATTGTTTTGTCTTGGTATAAAAGATGGGCTACAGCAAATATTCTGCTCAATACCACAGATTTGCTTGTCAGTTGTTTGACCTTAACCAGTTGAGCATGTCCCTTAGTGGCTGACGATATGTGCATCTCTGATCACGAGCAGAAGTAGTGGGGGAGCATCATGGCCATGTGTTGAGAGGGATTCTTTGGAGTTTGAATGGTTCACCTCTGGAAACATAGGTGTTTCGTTCAACATCCTAAGGCAACCCTTATTCAGGGACCGTTTGAGCAGGATGGGCTACTCAACCTGAAGAAAATTCTAACTGGGCCCCACCTGCAAGGTCATGTGCTGTTTATCTTGATATGAGATCACCATGTCGCGCACATATGGTTGTGATGCATGTGCCTGGTGTACCTTTATCAGACGGGTAGTCATGATGGGTATATTGGGCTTCGTATATTTTACCCCAGTGTCACTTTGATGGCATGAACTGCTCTCTCACTCAATAATAATAATAATAATAATAATAATAATAGTAAAGGTTTCAAATTTTGGGCTCAAGACCCACAATTTTGGGGAGGGGACTACGTTGATCCCCATTGCTCGACTGATGCCTATTTTATCGATCCTGAAATGAGGAAACTTAAAGTCAACCTCGGTGGAATAATGATAATAATATTAATAATAATTTCAAACTTTTCCAACAAAGCCATTTAGGGTGGGGGCGTATAAATCGATCGCATCAAAACCCAGTGTTTCACTGGTACTTAATTTATCGACCCCGAAAAGTAAAAGCTTGCTAAGAGGTCGCACAACAAGTTTGGCATGTAAGCGTAAAGCACGTAAAGATGACCATGCAAACCAGGCGATTAACAGCTCCTGCAGCTAGCCATTGCTTCCGTATTCGAAAGGCTGTTATCGGCCTTTTGCAGAGTTCCGCCTCTGACGCCGAAAGCCGCAGCAGCCCGTCGAAGTAAGACCTGAAATCCACCCTGCGACCCGGCTCACTGCTGCTCCCGAACGGTTGAGTGAATCGCCGCTAAAATGCCGCACACATCTATTTCGATCAGTTATCATTTGCCCTTCGTGGTCCGAAGCTTCTTGACTGGCTCTGTCTTTACTCTAATAATAGGTTTTGTTAGGTGGACAAAGAACGAGTTTGAGGAATTGGATAGGAAAACTTGAAAAATGATGATAATTAACAAGGAACTACACCCCAAAAGTGATGCTGACAGACTGTATGTGCCTAGAAACAGGGGCAGAAGAGGTCTTATAGGATGCAAGATCTGTGTTCTTAATGAGAAGAACAGTCTGGGATGGTACATCAAACAGCAGAGTGAATCCTTGCTTGCCGCTGTTAGAATTAATATAATACCTACCGAAAATGTGATGCACCCACAAACATTTAAGAAAAAAGATGAAGAAGAAAGAGTAAACATCTGAAAAATGAAACTACTGCATGGGTAATAACTCAGAGAAATCAAAGAAAAAGACAAGATCAACACTTGGAGATGGCTAAGAAGACGTGATCTGATATACAGCGCCCAGGAACAAGCTCTGAGAACTACTAACACCAAATTACAAATAGATAAAAAATAGCGATTCGCCCCTTTGTAGAATGTATGGTAGCAGAAACGAAACAATCGCACATGTTGTGAGTACGTGTTGCATGCTGGTCCAAAAGTATTGCAAAAGAAGGAACGACAACGTGGCTAAGTTCGTCTACTGGAGGCTATGTGAAATGTACGGCCTGAACAGAGCACGGAAATGGTACGAACATAAACCAGAAGGTGTCACTAAGAACAAAGAACATAAGATACTGTGGGATTTAACAATTCAATGTGAATCCTTAATTGAGGCTCGGAGACCAGATATTGTTGTGGCAGATAAAGGGAAAAAAGGAAACCAGGATCATGTGACAAAACACTAGAAAAGATAACTAAAATTGCAAGAATGTGGGCTGAGGAAAGTGTCTGTCATTCCAGTAGTTGTAGGGACACTCGGAACACTGGCAACCAAGTTCGAGAAATATGTCTAAGGAATCGAAATTGGCATGAGAGCAGAGCAAGCTCCAAAAACTGTTCTGCTGGGGACAGCTAGGATTTTGAGATTGGTAATTGGATGTTGAATGTCTCCCACGATAAATAGCAACCAAATATCAAAGCTTATAATGTGCAGAAAGAGACACTGTGAGACCTCTGACAGCAGGCTGTTGTCTGCTCTCACAGAATCTACCAGAACAAACAAGATCGAACGTTCTGAAAAGTAAAACAGTGATAATAAAAATCTTTTCTTGTCTTTCAATTTCTCCTCTCCCTCTATGTCACTCCTTCGTGTTCCCTCTTTTACGGTACGTCGCCAAATCCACGGTTGCTGGTAATATTGATGTTGCAAGCATTCTTGTCCCTTTTGCAAATATCCTTTTTAAAGGAAAGTAAAAGGTCACTAAATACTTGCCATTACTCCGAAAGAGTAATATCTGGGGAATAGGGAGGGTGGGGCTAGGGTTAGCTGCAGCAATTTTTGTCTGGTTCCCAAATCATCAAGTACCGAAAATGAACTTTCTCATCTTTTATTTTAAAGGGTTACAGAATTAACACAGGTTATCGGAACATAAACCTTCTTCCACGAAAAGATAGCTTAAAGTGTGCTCTAAATGGAAGTGTAGTCAAATCCTATTTTATGGACTCGAACATGTTCTAAAATAAGTCGAAAGATAAGCTACTATAAATCGGCACGAACTTTCCGGACAACCCAATATTTCTAAATTTTTATCATGAAACAATTAATATAAATATGTGGATATTCGTATGGAATAATACCTCTTGTGCTACATCTGAATTTTCTTGTCTTAATGTTTTAAGACAAATATCCGAAATTTTTATCGTATACCACATTTTATTAATACTTAGCTCATGTACGGAGAGAAAAATGTTGTACTATATACTGCAGGTTATCTCCATTTAAATTCTCGCATTATATACATTATATATAATATACACACTGGCGAAAATAAATTTAAGACATGATAAAAGTTTTTTTTCTTACAAAATATTCTGTTACTAGTCCTTTGCCGATCTTTATATTGACCAGTCTCCGATTATAACTTGCACGCAAGCCGGTTTACTGCACTTTAGTTGCTTGCTGATGTTCGAAAAGGAAATTTTTTGCTGTAATATACGATTTTTGCTCTCGTGACTGGACTAAGGCTACGTTGTTTTCCCATTATTAATAAATTGTATAATAACATTGAATTATAACTTTATATGGAGCATTTGGGCTCGTTGTGTGACCACCCATTTTGGCCAAAAAAATTGCATACATATTACATGCTCTTAAACTAATTTTGCCGGTAAATTTGAAACGTTTATATTTAGCATTAGAATCCTTCAAGTTGTATAAAAATAGTTATTGTCTGCATCATTCGAAATAAATAAATTTTGCATAAGGTGTAAAAGATAAAAATAATTTGTATGGTATTGGTAACAAAATATTTTGTAAGAAATAGAACTTTTATCGTCGGTCTAAAATATATTTTTGCCAGTGTATATATCTCGGGTCATCCCATAAGTTCTGTCAGAATTTTGGATAAAGAATACAAGTGATCAAATGTTATATTTAATTGAAATTTAATCATCAATGTACTTTCCCTGATTATCTGACTTACTTCCATCTATTTTCAAACTTTTTAATCCCATCAATGTAAACTATTTTGGTTTCAAAGCGAAGAACTCTGAAATGTCAGGTTCGACCTCCTCCTGGCTTGCGAAAGTTGTGTCCCCTTATAATTCTGTAAACTATGAAACAAATGGTATCCTGAAGGAGTAAGGTCGGGATGAAGAAGTTGGATGAAGAAATTTTTCCAAACCGACCTCTTCGATCTTCTGTGATATGATCTTTGCAGTGTGGGGTTGCGCATTGTTCTGATGAAACATCACTTGTTTTCGACTCACTAAAGCGGCTCTTTTTTCCTTCAAAGCTTGGTTCAAACGCTCTAAGTGCTGGCAGTAGACTTGAGAATTGATTGTTGCTATAAAGTGAATTACGCCTTTGCAATCGCACCAGATAGAGAGTAGAATCTTTTACCCATGAAGTTCCCTTCTCGGTTGTGGTTGAGCATTTTCCCTTTTACCAAGCCACTGTTTACGACGTTTAACATTTCGATAGAAAATCCATTTTTCGTCACAATTCTATCGAAAAAGGGGGAAATGAGTTTGCGAGAATGGAGAGAAGAGTAGATGTCAACTCGGGATTTGCAGTTGCTTTCGGACAATACATGAGGCACCTATTTTCCAAGTTTAGTAATCTTTCCACGTTGTTGAAGATGACGATGAACTGTTGTATTGTTTGAAGTAAGCTTTATTGCCAATTCTTCAACTGATAATGACGGATGTTCTTCAAGTAATGCCTCAAGGAGCTTATCATCAAACTCAACTGGATGTCCTATTCGATATTCATCTTCAATTGTGCAAACGATCTCCTGCAAGTTCTTTCATTGAAGCACTTTCCCCATAAACTGAGTGTATGTTTCGAGTCACTTCGGCTGCAGAGTTACCTTTATTGTAATCATAAAGAATTATATGTGCCTTAAATGCTCCTTGGATACTACCATGTTGAAAGGGTTTTAATCAAAGCAATTTTAGGGTGTCCACGAAGTCTGGGTACATGGAATAAAATCATAACATAAACTAATATAAGAAATAATAATTTTCCTTTTTTACTTTTGTTTAAATTAAATTTAAAAAATACTTTACTTTTCTAAATTTATTTGTTATTTTTTCTACAGATGATCGAATGATGGCTCCGTCTAAAGAAGAAAGAATACCAGATCGAATGATGGATCTGTCTAAAGAAGAAAGAATCGAGTTAGTATTATTAAGTGGACGAGAGGGATGGTCTTATCGAAAAATTGCAGAAGAATTTAATCTTCGACACCCTTATAGGCAACCTATTTTTTTTACTGCCGTCGGGAAATTGATCAAGAAATTTAAAGAAACAGGCAGTGTTTTGGATAAACCCCGTTCCGGGCGACCAAAGACTTCAGATGAAACGAAAAGGGCTGTCATGGCTAAAGTTTCTGCTAGCCCAAAGAAATCACTTCGTCGGACATCCACGGTATTAGGTGTTCCAAAACAACCCATCCACAAAATGTTGGTTGAGAAAAAGCTTCATCGATAGAACCTACAGATATTGCGTCACTTAAATGAAGACGACCCTGATAGACGAATCTAGACGTGCGAATGGTTTTCAGATAAATTGGATGAAAGTATCAATTTTACGAAAAACTTTGTTGTTCAATGACAAAGCTACGTTTTATGTACATGGTGAGGTCAACAGATAGAATCTTCTATACTGGTCTCAAGGTAATCCACGTTGGATGGATCCACCCAAACAGCAAGGCAGCAAAAAGGTGATGGTATGGTGTGGTTTGTGGAAAGCTCGTGTTCTAGGACCCTTCTTCATTGATCATGTAACGGATGAAACTTATATAAACACATTGAGAGACAAATTAATATCTCAAATTGAGCGCCTAGGCGAGGGCCTTCCGAATTAGTTTCAGTAGGATGGGGCCCCTACCCATTTTGCCACAACTGTTAGAGATTGGTTTAATGATACTTTTCCTCACTGGATTGGAAGGAGGGGTCAATATGGAAAGGTCCCCTCGCTCACCAGACCTTTCTCCCCTTGATTTCTTTTTCTGGGGTATGTTGAAAGAGAAAGTTTATTCAATATAGATTACAGATTTAAAACAAATGAGAGAACGCATTACCAGCCAGTGTGCTGAAATTGATGGCAATGTAGACTTATTTAATCAAGTTCGTCTGAATTTTGCAAGGCGCATCAAGTTAAGCATTGAAAATGATGGAAATCACCTTGAAAATATTATTTATTAACATTATAATTAAATAAAATTGTTTTGTTTTAAAAGTATGTGTTAATCCCCATGTATGCAGACTTTGTAGACCCCCTCTATTATTTTTTAAAACAATATTGAATTAGTTTAATCGTACACAAATGCATAAAAATAAGTTTTAATTGAATTAGACATTTGAAAATACTATTAAATTCCATTGAAATCTAAAATAAGGTAAAATTGGACAGAACTGATTGGATGACTTGATATTTATAATCTATGATATTCTAGTAGGTTTCAAGTTTATAACACCTTGATATTTCATGTTATCTCATTTTATATGCCTAAGACGTTTATTTTCTATTCTGGTTTTTATATATTTCTATACATTATATTTGTATCTATAATTCATTTTAAGCCAAAACATAATACGATCCTTGTACGAACGAAAGAATAAGAATGTTCTCTGGAACTTTTATCTTCCACCGGTGTTTGTAATCGCTGGTGACATGTACGATGATTTTGCGACTATCTTATATTTTACAGAGAAATTGGAAGCTCGGAATGTAAGCCATCACTTTATGCATAATATAATATTTATAGTCTCTATTTCTAACTGAAATTCTGTCCTCAATAATTATTGATCTCTATTTCTGAATGTAATTCTTTTTCTTCTCGTTCAGCTTATAACTATATAAGACGCATTTTTCTCCAGCGTTCACCACTTCACCTCGTTAGGGTTAAACAGCCCTTACCGAATGTTTTCACTGTCCTATATTTGTTAGCAGCTTTGACGTTCCATGTATCTCAAATTTTATTTAATTTGCTTTGGGGGAGCAATTGCTTTGACGAAGACGCATCATGTTGCAATGCGGAGTAGGTAAATCTGCATTATAGTTCTCTATTTATAATGGAAATTAACCCGACCCGACCCGACCCGGCCGGACCCTGTACAGTCGCCCCAATGGCACCCAGAGCTTTGCCCATGACACTCCATAGATCCTAAGTAAGGCATATGTAAAATTTGAATGAAATTGGTTGTGTAGTTCTCACGTTTTAGGGATTCACACAGACAGACAGGCACTTGTTCTAAGTTTTATTTATATAGATATTTGTATGTTTATATAAATGCACATACATACATGCATATAAAAATATACATATATGTATACAAGTATACATCTGCGTGTTCTGTTATGTGCATGAATACAAATATATAAGGTAACATAAGGTACTAGCTGAGTTACCCGGCGTTGCCCGAGTTACATACAATTGAAGAATTCGACTTTTCTGTTATATTTTCTGTAATGAACTGAAATATCTGTTTCGAATTTCATCAAAATTGCAGATGAGGGTTATTTACCCTCTTTACACACCCTAAAAAAATTGTAGCCGTGCCACATTTATCCCATACTACTGATTTTTATGCGCATATTGCAAAATTCCAGTCTTATTGAACCTGTTAAAAAGATTTTGCACCTGAAAAATGAAGGTCATGGAGCTCTAAAATGTGAGAGTGAAGGGTCCTGTTAGAGGTAAGCATCCTAATGTCAACCAGAGAAGTTGAATTGTTGAAAATCTTTTTTACTTGGGTCTTATATCTATTGTTTGAATTTCTTTGAAATAGGAAATATATGTTCGCTGGGTTTGTAAAAGAGAGCAAAGCTACAGGAAACCAAAAGACAAATTATCACAATAAGCAGTCATCTACAGCACCCTAGACGTTACCACTCCCTAGGTAGTATTCTTCACCATGCAGGTGACATGCACAGCCGTAAGATGCATTACGAGTCTATAGCAATTGGAAGGGCGTGACCCAACTGAAATAAACAATAACAACAGTGTGACGTGAGGGCTAAGGAGAAATGAAAGTTGGAGTGGGGGGAAACATTAATTGCTGGCAAGATGCCGAAAAGTGTAACTTCGTTTGGCGAAGAATCGTCAACCAACAGGGAGGCAAAAAAAGATCGGAGGTTTAATATTTAGCGATATTTCGGATTCTTCTGAAAATGAATTTCCCCAATATGTACTTCTGAAAAGAGGAACATTGACGTGAAAAGCCTTCAAACAGAAGAAATTAAACAAAAAATAATTTTTGCGTCAGCGGCTGGAGGTGGAACCCGCCAGCTGTCGACAAACAAAAATGACCTGATAAAGTACAAAGATATGATAATTGAAGATATAATTGCACGGGCGCGAAAGCTACGTTGTTATGCTCATTCCGTAAACGGTGGCTTTTTAACGGGTGGAGAGCTGAACCATCCTGAAGTACAGAGGATTCGCAATCTAGACTAGGGTCTGAAAGTTTACCACATCATAGTGAGTTACACCATGGTTCCTCTGCTTTATGGCAGAAATAGGAAAAAAGAGTGAGAGAAAGTTGTGGTGAAAGAGTACAGCGGGGTTCACCCCCACCATCCGCCAGAGCCTCGTGGAGCTTAGGTGTTTTTGCTCAATAAACACTTACAATGCCCGGTCTGGGAATCGAAACCGCGTTCTTACGACAGCAAGTCCGCTGCCCTAACCACTAGACCATTGCACCTCCACTCTGTTCAAATGTTTGCTTGTTGCAAATACAATATTCCCATGAAAATCACTGCAGTGATCACCAACCGTTACCGTGTAGTATATAAAATCTTAAAAGTTAATGACCGATGTATAAAGCGCAAAGGAATCATACGCAAGCACACACATACGCCCACTCACACATACATACACAGACACACACATACAAATACATACACGCACACACTTCATTAAGACGTTGACATCGCAGATAAGTATACATAATTTCCAATTCCCTCAAGTATAGGGGGAGAAAAACTTAGGAAAGCGATGAAACTAAGAGCAAAAATAAAATTTTGAAAACATCCCTGCCATCGAAATAAAAAAAAATAAGGAAAGAATAAAATAAAATTAAGAAAAACGAGTGAAAAGAATATTTATTATTATTTTTATTTCTATTTATTTGTTTTTTAAAAAATAGTATCATTTTCAGTTTAGAAAGAGAAAAAATTGTAAATGGCGTAAAAAAATGGAATTTAAGAAAATCAGAAAAAAATTTAACTGAAAAAAAAATATCAAATTAAAACAAAAGTGCAGATCTTGAAAAGAATAGGTTAGCAGAAAGAAAACTTATGTTGTAGAATTCCAAAATAAGGAATATATTTAATAAAGACAGAGTGAAAGCGAAGATGGTATTGAGAGTTTTAAAAGTAAAGAACTACAAATATTCATGAGGTGAATTAAAAAGGAAAAAAAAAAGAGAGAAAAAAAATATCATAAAAATTCACGGAAACATTGCAGGGTTGACGAATACGTAAATACGAATTTCGGCGCCATTTTCTTCCCTGATGTATAAATGAGTTTGTATGTATTGAGAATATGTTCTTGTGTACGAGCATGCATGCATACGTAATGTGCAAGTGTATATAT
This sequence comes from Octopus sinensis, assembly GCF_006345805.1. Lineage (NCBI taxonomy): Eukaryota > Metazoa > Mollusca > Cephalopoda > Octopoda > Octopodidae > Octopus > Octopus sinensis. Next base: position 152,645,671 of record NC_042999.1, read on the forward strand.
TTAAATAATAAATAAAATATAAATCAGGAAAAGCACAATAAGATATAGCCTGTAATCTTTCAAATGAATTGGTGAAAATGCAGGAAAAAAAATTGGTTTTTTAAAAAGGGGGGAATTAAAGAATTGAAATGGGAATAAAATTTTGAATACGAAATATGAACCAGAATTTCAATTCTAACCAATATCTTTATTACCTTTCAATTCGACATCTTTATCAAGGAACCAAGTTCTTATACGCACGCATATATATATATATATATAATATATACCTTTATTTTAAAGGCTTGTATTGCAAATTTCTCTTGCGTTTCTCCTTCGGGTAATATATAATAATAACCTAAAGCTATTTTACTACTCTTGTAAGAAGCTATATATCCACAACTTCTGTTGCTCTCTGTCTTTGCGCTCTTAACTCATTATACATCGTCCTGCCTTCCTCTTTTTTCTCTCCCTCTTTCTTCCTTTCTCCCGCGCTCGTCTAGAATAATACATACTGTATATCTCATTCTTATTAGACAGTTGGACTAGGATGTTGTATCACCTAGCGACTACAGACTTCTCTGTATCCTATTAATTATAAAAACGTACACTTATATGGAAACCAGGAAAAGGAATGCGTGCGACTGTGTATAATAACCTAGCGGTTATGGTGTTGCACTCACGATCACAAGGTTGTAGTTTCGATTCCTAGATCGAGCGGTTCGTTATGTTCTTGAGCAAGACACTTTCTTTCACGTTTTTCCAATTCCTTAACCTATAAATAGGGGCAAGTGATGTAGTCCAAGCCTAATATTCTAAGTTCGATCTGCGACTACTTCGACATCTGACGTGGGGTTCATCGTGCTCCTCTACAAGCAAGGTCGATTTGAGGGAGGGAGTGAGCTAATACAAAGCGCGTGCACAGACAGACTGACTGACTGACTGACACACGCACACGCACTGTTGACAACTAAAGACATCGCTTGTGCAAGCTGATCACCAATAAGTTGCAGAACCCTCATCTATCGTTTACGACAGGAGACGCCAAGACACACACACACACACACACACACATATATATATATATATATGTATATATATATATATACAAACAAACAAAAATACCCTGTTGTTGATGATGAAGGATCCTTGAATCTTGGTTAGAATCCGGGTCTTTATTGGCAAGAAATCTTGAAATTAAACTGAACAATGACACACATACATATTTATGTGTGCGCACGTATATATGTATATGCATGCACTCGCTCTAACATTTTTTCTGAGAATTTTTTCAAGAGAATAAATAACAAGATGTCCCGGGTAGCAAGCCCACAACTCATGTGAGTTCCAACAAAACCTAAGTTAAGAAAAAAATGATAACAATAATTTCGTTTATTACCCACAGAGGCTTTGATGAGGGGTACATCGCAAGGACAACAAGGCTACAACGATTTGTGAGGGGAGTACATAGAAGATGGGGAGAAGGAAATGGAAAAGATAGTTAAATGCGATAAAAGTATACAAAGTGTACAAACTAGGGTTAATCAAGAAACCCCACAGATCCAGGATTACCCTGACCAGTAAAGGCATGAACCTTCGCTCAACTGTTGTTATCCAGTCTACAGGTGCATGGTTAGAGTAGTCATTCAACCCGGCCCTTTTTTGTCCTAGGAACC
>NC_042999.1:152652325-152664825 GCF_006345805.1 Octopus sinensis
GGGCTAAACACAGAGTGGACAAACAAGGACAGACAAACGGATTAAGTCGTTTATATCCACCCCAGTGCCTAACTGGTACTTATTTAATCGACCCCGAAAGGATGAAAAGCAAAGTCGACTTCGGCGGAATTTGAACTCAGAACGTAACGGCAGATGAAATACGGTTACGCATTTCGCCCGGCGTGCTAACGTTTCTGCCAGCTCGCCGCCTTTATGTATATGTATGTATATATATGTATATGTATGTATATATATATATATATATATATATATATATATATGCATATACTTGTGTGTATATATACATGTGTGTGTATGTGTGTATGCGTGTGTATATAGGGAGAGGGAGGGGAAAAACAGTCGGAGAAAGACGTAGAGGGATTTGCTCATATGTATATTGTGGTAGAGGGGGAGATGTATCGTTGTCACGCGCGTGTGTGTGTGCGCGTGGCTTGTGTTTCAATGTACTGTGCTCTCTTCTCTGCGGTTATTGACAAAGTATTCATCAACACTATATTTATTAAACACGTGATTCATTTACTACGATTTATGTGTGGCTTGTGTGTATTTAATACGACTAATATCTCATGTACATAGACTGCAACATAAAACAGTATAGACTCACAAAGACAACACAGTAACTACTTCAGACGTTACCCATATATAAATAAATCACACAAAGAATTTACATGAAAGAAATGCATACTTAATACACAAGAGTTGAATATATTAGCAAAAGCTCCAAAAAAGACAACGCAATTTGTTTTACATCAAACAGTTTACTAACATAAATTCTACATGATACAAAGACCGAATTTTGAAATCATTTCATCTACAAGAAACTGTGTCATGTGTGTGTGTTTGTATACGCTAAATACGTATATATGTATATATGACTATCTATCCCACGAACAAGCCATTTGTGACCAGTACGTTTTATGAATACGATGGAAATGTGTAAGTTGTAAAGTTCACGACTATAACTATTATAACGGCCTTGAATGTAACACAGCTTCTCGCTAATTCACTCGCCGTGTATTTCCAACAAGGAACAATTGTAAAGCACCACATCACATGGCTCACTACTAGATATGCATGTATTTTTTAAACAATGTATCTATTAATATTCTAATTAATAATCTAATTAATATCAGAATAATTGTTTTTCACAAATATTGAAGATTAATGGGAAAGAAACACTCATACATTTGCACAATGGTAATTTACAGTTTTATACTCACTGCAGACAAAAGTAAGCATCCTACAGGTAAGTGGGTGCATGGTTGTATGGTTAAAAATCTAGCCTTACAGTCACTTGGTTTCTGGTTCGGTTCTACTGCGCGGCAAATGTCTTCTACTATAAACCTCGGACCGGCCAATTCCTTGTAAGGGAATTTTCTCAGCTGAGACTCTGTGGGAGCTCGTCATGTGTGTGTGTTTGTATACGCTAAATACGTATATATGTATATATGACTATCTATCTATCTATCTATCTATCTATCTATCTATCTATCTATCTATCTATCTATCTATCTACCTATCTATCTATCTATCTATCTCTCTCTCTCTCTCTCTCTCTCTCTCTATATATATATATATATATATATATATATATATATAGGCGCAGGAGTGGCTGTGTGGTAAGTAGCTTGCTAACCAACCACATGGTTCTGGGTTCAATCTCACTGCGTGGCATCTTGGGCAAGTGTCTTCTGCTATAGCCCCGGGCCGACCAATCCCTTGTGAGTGGATTTGGTAGACGGAAACTGGAAGAAGCCTGTCGTATATATGTATATATATATATGTATGTGTGTGGTTGTGTGTCTGTGTTTGTCCCCCTAGCATTGCTTGACAACCGATGCTGGTGTGTGTTTACGTCCCCGTCACTTAGCGGTTCGGCAAAAGAGACCGATAGAATAAGTACTGGGCTTACAAAGAATAAGTCCCGGGGTCGATTTGCTCGACTAAAAGCGGTGCTCCAGCATGGCCGCAGTCAAATGACTGAAACAAGTAAAAGAGTAAAAGGGTATATATATATGTGTATGTATGCATGCATGTATGTATGTATGTATGTATGTATGTATGTATGTATGTATGTGTATGTGTGTGTGTGTACTTATGTATGCTCGCGAACATTGAAAATGAGTGCTCAACATCCCATTGGTGGGATAAAAACTTTTATTTGCAGAGACACTGAAGACGAGTACCAAACTTTCATGTAGCGGGCTTGACAATGATGATGATGATGATGATGATGATCATCATCATCATCATCATCATCATCATTATTATTATTATTATTATTATTATTAGTAGTAGTAGTAGTAGTAGTAGTAGTAGTAATAGTAGTAGTAGTAGTAATAATAATAGTAGTAGTAGTAGTAGTAGTAGTAGTAGTAGTAGTAGTAGTTGTAGTAGTAGTATTGCCTTTGCAGAGCTTCTAATGCTGGAGATACACCGTAGTGTCAGCTGTTCACTACCAGTGAGTAACTTCCAGACTGTTCGAGTGGTTCCAAGCAGTGTTATATTCTGCAAGTGCTCCACCCTTACTGCAGCTCCTATTTGTTCCACACACTTCTCGAGATTTTTGCTCACTGTTCCCAGGGCTCCGACAATTATTGGTACTACTGCTACTTTTTTCATCTACCACAACTGTTTAACTTCACAAGCTAACCTGTCATATCTCTCAACTTTTCTTTCTTCCTTATCGCATACCTTGTTGTCAGCTTGGTATGCTATATCTATGATCCAGCATAGCTTGTTTTCTTTCTCAATTGAGACTATGTCCGGCTTCTTGTTCTCTATCTCATGGTCGCACTGAATCATAAAATCCCATAGGATCTTTGCATTTCTATTTTCGATAATTCCTATGCGAAAATAGGAATAATAATAATAATAATAATAATAATAATAATAATTATTATTATTATTATTATTATTATTATTATTATTATTATTATTATTATTATTATTATTACTGTTGTCGTTGTTGTTGTTGTTGTTGTTGTTGTTGTTATGATATGGCGGCAAGCTGACAGAATCGTTAGCACGCTGAAGAAAATGCTTAGCGGTATTTCGTCTGTCGCTACGCTGTGAGTTCAAATTCCGCCGAGGTCGACTTTGCATTTCATCCTTTCGGGGTCGATTAAATAAGTACCAGTTACACACTGGGGTCGATATAATCGACTTAATCCATTTGTCTGTCCTTGTTTGTCCTCTCTGTGTTTAGTTCCTTGTGGGTAGTAAAGAAATAGGTATTTTCGTCTGTCGCTACGTTGTGAGGTCGACTTTGCCTTTCATCCTTTCGGGCCCGAGAAATCAAGTACCAGTTGAGTACTGGGGTCGATGTAATTGACTAGTCCCCTCCCACCACATTTCAGGTCTTGTGCCTACAGTAAAAAGAATTATTATTATTATTATTATTATTATTATTATATTATTATTATTACTATCATAACTATTATCATCATCATCATCATCATCAGCATCATCATCACCGTTATTGTTGTTGTCATTGACATCATCTTCATTATCACCCTATCATCACGTTTAATCAATTTTATCATCATCATTATCCTCTTCCTGCCCCACCACTCCTCATCACTATTATCCTCAGTAGCAGCAGCAGCGAAGGTAGTAGAAGCAGTATAATTTCCCCCCCTTCTTTTTACATTGAAAATTCCCCGCTGGGATTGTGAAGAGATGCAAAAAAAAAATTATTTCAACAGAAGTAATGGAGGCTTTCTCACAATTATAGCTGATAATCCGTGACCAAGCCTACAATAATATTCCAATTAAGCCATGTCAATTTAGATGGGAGATTTTGGGGGCCATGTCGATTGTTTTTTTTACATTTGTTTTTGATGGGGTTTTTTTTCTGAATCATTATCATTCTAATTGCTGTTGTTACTGCTGCTATTGTTGTTGTTGTTATTGTTGTTGTTGTGGATGCTGCTGTTGTTGTTGTGACTGCAGCAGTTGTTGTTCTTGCTGTTTTTGCTGTCGTTGTTGTTATTGTTGTTGTTGTTGTTGTTGTGGTGGTTCTTCTTCTTCTTCTTCTTCTTCTTCTTCTTCGTCTTCTTCTTGTAATGTATTTTATTGCAATCATTACCAGCACCAACTTCATTATATTTAAACATATCGTACCAATGTTATATATATATATACACACACACACTATAATATATATACATACATACATACATACATACATACATATATTATATATATATATATATATAATATATATATATATATATATATACTTAGAAATCTATTTATTTAATTATATATTCATTTGCTTGTTTATTTATGTTACCTAAGATTGAATTCAAAATTCATTGTGTCAAGCAAGAAGTAGAAAAAAAATAGGGTGGGTTGTACCATACAACCAACGGGAGATAAAAAAAGAAACAAAATACTGCACGATACATGGCTAGAGGAAAAATAAAATAATTCGCAAGCAGGTTGGATAGGATGGGGGAGATGAGACATAAAAAAAAATAAGTAAAATTCAAACAGAAAATAGCAACAATACCAACAACAAAAAAATATATTGTTCAGGGCTTGGTGTTTCGAGCTGTTGCCATGACAACATGCACGCGGTTTCAATTTAATCGCGAGAGTGACATCTCTCTTATAGCGGCTAACAAGTCGTGTTTACATACGTGTGTACATAATTACATAATACATACATATGTGTGTATATTATATATATATGTATATACTTGAAACGTTGAGCACACATTTGTACGCCAGGTGCTATACATATATATATATAATTATACATATACATATGATCATTCATACAAATACCTATATGAGCCTATGATATGTGTGGAGTGTGTGTGTATATATTAATAGGTATATATATATATATATATATATAATATTATATATATATATATATATATATGTACATATGTATGTCTATGCATGTGTATATCACGCTATACATACATAAATGTATATATTTGTATGTTTTGATGAGTGTGTGTGTATATACATACATATATATATATATATGCGTGGGTGGGTGTATATATATATATGGATGAACGGAGGGAGGGATAGAGGAAGGAAGGGATAGAGCGAGGGACGTAATATATGACTTTCTTAATCTAAAGCAACAAGTGAAAGGACTATTCTTTAAGGGTGTCGTAATAAAATTTTACCTTCAATTTATTTTTTTGAGCTGAAAAGCTTGCCCAAGGTTAATAAAGCCCACTGGTCTGATGAACTAACAAGCATATAAGTGAATAGAAAGAACCAGTGAATGAATTAACGACTGAGTGAATGAAGGATTAAATAAATATTCAAGTGATTAGAATGTTATGTACTTTCACTTTCGGTCACGTGGCATTCTTCCGACGTTAGGTTCGGCATTCAAAACCCACCGAGGTCCACCAAGCGTTTCATTTTTGCAAGGTCGATAAAACAACGTACTAGTAAAGTGCCGGAGAGAGTGATTACCGATATATTGTCCGTCCCATTGCTGGCCTCGTGCCAAAATTCGAAATCATTATTATTCTTTCGTCCGCCATTAATTTATAATCAACGAGACAACTTCGTTTCCTTTTTATCTTACGTCCGTCTGTCTCACTTTCTCCCTCTCTCTCTCATTCTCTCACATCTATGTCACTTTCGCTTTCTCTCTCTCATCTTATATCTCTGTCTGTTTCTCATTTTCTTTTACTATCTATGTCTCTTTCTCTCTCTCTCATCTTATCTCTCTATCTATCTGTCCGTCTATCTGTCTGTCTGTCTGTCTTTCACTCTCTCTCTTACTATCTATGTCACTTTCTCTCTCTCTCATCTTATCTCTCTGTCTGTCTCTCCGTCCATCTGTCTGTGTGTCAGTCTGTCTCTCACTCTCTCTTACTATATATGTCACTTTCTCTCTCTCTCATCTTATCTTTCTGTCTGTCTGTCCATCTATGTGTCTGCCTGTCTCTCTGTCTGTCTATCTCTCTCTCTCTCTTACTATATATGTCGCTTTCTCTCTCATATGCCTCTCTCATCTGTCTGTCTCTCTCTCATCTGCCTCTCGCATCTGTATGTCTCTCTCTCATCTGCCTCTCTCATCTGTCTCTCTCTCATCTGTCTGTCTCTTACTAACTATGTCAATTTCTCTCTCTCTCTCTCTCTCTCTCTCTCTCTCACTCTCTCTCATCTTATCTCACTGTCTGGCCATCTGTCAGTCTCTCTCTCTCTCTCTCTCTCTCTCTCTCGTCTCTTACTATCTATGTCACTTTCTCTCTCTCTCACTCACATCTTATCTCTTTCTCTCCTCTCTCTCTCCTCTCTCTTCTCTCTCTCTCTTACACTATTCTCTTCTCTGCCGTTTTTCATCACTTTCTCTATCTTTTCCACCCATAATTCTTTGTTCTACTAGTGATATATGAAATATTCTTTGAAGCGACTCAACACAAGCATATTCCGCTAAATTTCTGACTGACCATGCTGCAGCAAACATATTTAACAACTGCCTGAATATACGGCCTGATTCATGAAATTAACTTATAAAATGACCTCCTCAAAAGATACAGTAAAACTTTAATTCTATCATTAGTTTTGTACTCCCACCGAAAACACATTCCTGTTATTATATAATTCATTCAAATTGTGCTCGCATTGTTTTCTTTCATCAGAATTATAAATAAATAACAATAGGTATTTCATTATGTAATCAATATTATATAAACGATATAATATATTCATTGCTCTCTCCCGTGTTTACCAGTTTATTATATAACTTGTCACCCATACGTTTCGAAACAGCTGTAAAGTGTGGAATAAATTTGACACAAGTGACTCTCTTCTTCACTAATCTCGGAGGGACATCCATCCATCCATCTATCCATCCATTCATCCATTCATCCATTCATCCATCCATCCATCCATACACACATAATACAGACATACGTACATAGGTACAAACACATACGAATATGCTAATTTTAATAAATGCAGACAACTGCCAAACACCATCAAATCAAATGATCTGAAGAGAAGTTAATACAGGTTCATGCCCAAACACGCCCGCGTGCACATGTATTTCATATCTATCTATTTATCTATCTATCCCTCTATCTCTCTCTATATATGGGGAGAGGGACAGACAGATATATATATATATATATATATATATATATATATATATATATATATATATATATATTATATATATATATAGTTAATCCAAACAGAAACACAGAAAAAAACAGCAACGCGAGGACGTGGAACAATTAAAGTATTATTTGACGCTCAGGAAAGAAGGGAAGGAATATATATATATATATATATGCATGTATGTATGTATAGAATGTTAGAAGTAGTGTACAGATATTGAATATTGAGAAAAGAGGAGGTCGCAAGAATTTGGGAAAAAGAATTTTAAAATTTAATTTATTATTAGATTATTAACACTTTCGTTCGTTTTTCGAAAGTGCCAAATAGTTTGTTTATTTAAAAAATTTTATTTGACAATTTCGAAATAACGAACGAAATCTTTAGTAAGGATTAAATAAAAAAAATTATTTTTCCAAAATTCTGGCGACATCCACTTTTCTCAATATATATATATATGTGTGTGGGCAGAGAGAGAGATAGAGAGAGAGAGAGGAGAGAGAGAGAGAGTGGAGGGAGTGTGGGATAGATTAAAATATATGGAGATAGATAAATAGCTATATGGATAGTTGAAAAGATAGATAGATAGATAGATAGATAGATAGATATTGTGGGAATTCTTGATAGTTCAGAAGTCTTAGCAAATATTCTAAAACCATCACAGCCACGACTAACTTTTCCCTTGCCACTCATTACCTCACAAACGTTAGCCTTCCAACGTGACGTCGTGCTTTACACGATACACACATTTACCTTAATAACAAAAAAATGATATACACTAAACAATCTATCTTCGCTACTCAAAAATCTCTAATTGACCTTCAAGCAGAAAACAACACTTAACCCTCAAAAAATATATTCCGCTACACTCTAAATTCCATCTTACATAATAGCTTTTTCCCCTTATTCACATTCCTCTAAATAGCCAAAATACCATTCTCTGATAAACACAGGCTGAAGAAAAAAAAAACAAATCCATCTAGATGATTTCTTGTCCGACCAAAAATCTCTCTTCTTCCAAGTAACCGATCCTCCAAATATTGTATAAAAAGACATACATATATAAAATATACAAAGACCAAATGTATTAACTGATAAAAAATATAACAATGAAAATAGAAATAGCCCTCTTCCAAAGAAACCTACTTTCCCTGTAGCATTCCCACCCCCAGACACCTTCTAGGGAAATCCTCCACCTCTGAATACAATATCGATTTGTTAATCATTCATTGATCTGGAGGTTTGCAGTCCGGCAAAAGACCATTAGTTGCTGCGAAGCATTAACTGTTTCAAACCTCATAATAAATCTTTATTCTACAAATCTATCGACTTCTCTTCCTTCTTATAAGTAGTAACACTTAATACATCCCCTATTCTCTCTCTCTCGCTCCATATATATGGATGTGTGGCAAGAAGTTTGCCACAGGATTCCGGTTTAGTCTCACCGCATGGTACCTTGGGCAAGTGTATTCTGCTATAGCCTCGGGCCAACCAAAGCCTTGTGAATGGATTTGGTAGACGGAAACTGAAAGAAATCCGTCGTTTATATATATATATATATATTATGGCTGCCCCCTCGTTATCGAGTATGGCCAATGCACGAAGCTTAATTGTTACTGGTGCTGTGATCGAATGTGACTTTTTAGCCCAGCTAAAGATCTACAATGTCTTGTATATTATTTGCGGATTACCTGTGGACCCGGGTTACCTAAGTGGCGAAATTGTGTTGCCGTGCTGGAACTGTCTTCCTTCGTTCTTTTCTCTGCTCTGTCTTTGTTCTTTCTTTGTGTTTTGTGGACCTTTATTTGAATATTTTGAACATTTTTTTAAACATATTCCTGTGATTTCTTTTGAAAAGCATGGCAAAAAATAAAAACAATATCTTGGAGTGGGAAATTGTTCCCCCACAAGCAGTGGGTAAAGGAGCTTAATAATAGAACGGTGGTGTTGAGGACATATTCCAAGTCCCTCGACACCATCACTTTGTTCTTTCAAGTAGATATTGAGAAGGAGTTGACAGAATACCTGCCAACCATCAAGTTTATTGCAAGGGGTGTCAAATATGCAACAGTGTGGTTGCTTTTTGCGAGCCAGCCCCTGGAAGGGGAGAAAATTATGTTTCTGCCCACATCTCGTGGGAGGAAATTGAAAAGAACTAGGGTGGGTAGGCTGCCACCCGGAATAGAGCCCGAGTGGATAGAGGACACTATCCGCCGGGGTCTAGGTGGAAGCGGAGCCAAGCTCTTCAATGTTAAAAGGATGCTTGTGGCTGATTGGGTGGGGTCAAAAGCAGTTTTGACCCTGTGGACCCAATCAGCCGATGATCTGGTGTTCCCAGACTTTTTTGAAGATGGTGATTCTTGAAGGACGCGCTCACCACCTCCAAGTATCATCAGTGCCTGGAGCCTGGCCACACTAAGAAGAACTGTCCCAAGGACCAGAACAGGTTTCTGGAGCAGTTAGTTATAGAAGAACCCCTCTCCTCCTCCTCCGGAAGGAGAGATGGAGGAGGAGAGAGTGACCTCCCCCGAAAAAAGGGAAGAAAAAGAAAGAAGGGGAGCAACAATGGTTGCTCTCCGTGGGATCCCGGGGTTGAGGGAGAAGTATGGTTCCTACGGTTATGGCGAAGGAGCTAACCCTTCCCGCACCAAGGATAAGAAAGCGGTTGTTCCACTCGCAGAGGAAGAGACACCGTTGTCAGGAATTGTGCCGTCAACGGTAGAATTGACTACCTCGACCCCGGAGGAAGACAAATTATTGATATTCTCCTACAGCGGTAGAGAGGTGAAAAAGGTGGTGGAAGAACACCACAAGGGAGTACCTTTGGCTTTCACACGGGAGCCCGGATAGCTTCCGCAGATAGCTGTGGAGGTCATAACGTTGCCCATGATACGTAGGCTAAAGGGACCCAAAAAGGAATATCACTTGTGGCCTCGCGACGCTGACTCGGTGCCCGCCTTGGTTTTGAACGAGGCGTGGGTAATGTCGGAGTATACAGACACAAGCCATGTTGGGGAGTAAAATAGACAAGAGGTTGAAAAGTCTCAGTATTATAATGTTTAAACGCCTGATTTTATAAATGGACAATTCAGTCCAATAATTGTAAAAACGGAAGTAAGAGGTTCAATACCTTGGTCTGTTTTTTGTGTTAAAAATAATAATGTTTTAATTTGTAAATGGACTATAAAGTCCAATAGTTGTAAAAACGGAAGTAAGAGGTTCAATACCTCGGTCTGTTTTCTGTGTAAAAAATAATAATGTTTCAATTTGTAAATGGACTATTAAGTCCAATAATTGTAAAAACGGAAGTAAGAGGTTCAATACCTCGGTCTGTTTTTTGTGTTAAAAATAATAATGTTTCCATTTGTAAATGGACTATTAAGTCCAATAGTTGTAAAAACGGAAGTAAGAGGTTCAATACCTCGGTCTGTTTTCTGTGTAAAAAATAATAATGTTTCAATTTGTAAATGGACTATTAAGTCCGATAATTGTAAAAACGGAAGTAAGAGGTTCAATACCTCGGTCTGTTTTTTGTGTTAAAAATAATAATGTTTCAATTTGTAAATGGACTATTAAGTCCAAAAATTTTAAAAACGGAAGTAAGAGGTTCAATACCTCGGTCTGTTTTTGTGTTAAAAATAATAATGTTTCCATTTGTAAATGGACTATTAAGTCCGATAATTGTAAAAACGGAAGTAAGAGGTTCAATACCTCGGTCTGTTTTTGTGTTAAAAATAATAATGTTTCCATTTGTAAATGGACTATTAAGTCCAAAAATTTTAAAAACGGAAGTAAGAGGTTCAATACCTCGGTTTGTTTTTTGTGTAAAAAATAATAATGTTTTAAATTGTAAATGGACTATTAAGTCCAATAATTGTAAAAACGGAAGTAAGAGGTTCAATACCTCGGTCTGTTTTTTGTGTAAAAAACAATGTTTTAGAGAAGCAAAAAATCAGCGGGCGTTTTTTGTCTTCTCCCATTAATATCATTTTATTTCATCATTCATCTCATCAATATTTCTGTCCAGCCCGCAAGCTATTCTGTATCATGCCTTTATGGCAAAATGTTTTGAAATAGAGTAGCTTGCTTACGAACCATATGGTTCCGGGTTCAGTCCCACTGCGTGTCATCTACTATAGCCTCGGGCCGACTAAAGCCTTGTGAGCGGAAATTGAAAGAAGCCCGTCGCATATATATATATATATATATATATATATATGTATGTATGCGTGTGTGTCTGTGTTTGTCCCCCCAACATCACTTGACAACCGATGCTGGTGTGTTTACGTTCCCGTAACTTAGCAGTTCGTCAAAAGAGACCGATAGAATAAGTACTAGACTTACAAAGAATAAGTCCTGGGGTCGATTTGCTCGATTAAAGGCGGTGCTCCAGCATGGCCACAGTCACATGACTGAAACAAGTAAAAGGCTAAAATAATATATATATAGGTATGTTGATGCATACAGGAAAAATAGAACTCAAAATATTTTTATAAATATTTAGCAGAAGTAACAGAGTGACTCAAGGTCCGAGAGTTCTGCGTGTTGGTACTTAGTCTGGTAAATGCCAACGCACGAAGACCTTTCCTGTTACTCAAAGATTCATAAAAGTTAATTTGTTTTTTGTCTTTGTTGCTGCTGTCGTTGTTGTTGTTGTTGTTGTCCTTTTGGGGACTCTATGTCATCGTTACTAATAGCAAGAACAACGACGTCAAAATCAACGATTACGACCATAACTGAAATATGATCGGACACTAACTGATATCAAAATGATTGTTTCTACACTAAACACTGTCTCCGCCACCACCAACACAACAGCAACGATGACGACTGTCCCACCACCACCACAACCACTACAGGCAACACCACCACCAACAACAACAGCAACGAAATTTCGAAATTCAAGGTATCCTTTACGTGATCGCTTCGAAGCTGAAGAAATACCAACTAAACCTGCATCAAATCAAACTCGAGCGTTTTTTAAGAACAGAAACACGCCAAATGATGCTATCGAGGTACATATTTGCTTGAAATAAGACAGTAAGGTCGTGGTTGGAATGCACTTGTTCATAGATCAGGTCGGGAAGAAACAACAACAGCAAAAAATAAGAAGAAAAATATTACATGTAGAACGCTAAATGTTGATTTATGCGAAATCTGCCGCAGAAAGTAGCTAATGCTTGTCATAGGAGTGATACAATTGTTTTACCATCATCGTGCTGTATTTTCTTTAGCTTCAGTTTCCTGATTTCTTTATTAATGTTATTATGAGCAGTAGTATTAATATTAGATTTAGCCTTCGTAGTGTTGTTACTGTTGTTGTTGATATTTTTGTGTCTGTTGATACTGTTTATATTTTTCTAGTGATCTTT
>NC_042999.1:152667325-152677325 GCF_006345805.1 Octopus sinensis
ATACATGAACATATATATATATTAAAGTAATCTCGACGCGATCTAAAAGAACGTTATTGAACACCCACGCCTGCGTGCGCGCACACACACACACACACACAAACACACACACACACACACAACAAACACACACACACACATACACATGCAATCACTCACACTTAACATAAGATGTTTGCTGTTTGTTCGTCGCTAATCCAAATGGACGTGACATTAAATGTACTTGCGTTGAATATTTGTGATCGCAAGACTAAAAGTACGAAGCCAGGTAATAATCGCCAAAGGGCCACCTCCAAGGAAATACAAATAGTGAGTGGTGTCCTGCTGTGTCTTGGGGCCACCACTGTTCGTAATGGCCCTCTCAGATATGCCCCTCGGCCACGCAGAGAGAAAGAGAGAGAAAAAAGTGAGAGAGAGACGTATAAGCTCTGTTGACGACACAAAAGTCTCAGAAATGATAGAAAGCCTTGGAGATGCTATGCACCTACATCAAGAGTTAGAAACAGACAGGACGAAAGTGATTGCAGTTCCAAACTCACAATCAGGGCTCTGAGCATTGGCATGAGTAATGATGCCTCTTTCCATGTGCATATTACGAAGTTGGCAGTGAGCATGTATGCGGTGCCCCGATGGATTCTTAGAACATTCAGAATCAGAGAATAGAAAACCATGATAGTCCTGTTCCCAAAGCTTCTCGAGTTACCGCCCCCACTCCCTTGACAGTCGGTCTACGTCCCTAGCGCTCCACTCCGACTCAGCGTCACAAATGTAGACCACTTTCTGCTGCAAATTCAAAACAACAGTATTTCACAAACAAAACTTAACCTAAATAACCCATTTTTTTGAGGGACACCTTATTATTGCCCCACTTTTTTTCAACACTCCTCTTGATCTTTCCGCCGCCCACAGAGGTAGAAGTACTGCCCAATTTGGGAACCACTGCTCTAGAGGACAGTTGTCCTAAGCCGTTTGAATTACGGCTCCCACTATGGCTACCACTTAGAGTACAGGGTGTCCTGAATGTCTTGTAACCCTCTACCAAAAAGTAATTAGAACAATAGAGGGACAATATAATAATATGAAACACATGTACTGGTTTTAGTATATTCATTTTCATTGACACTGACACTGTCACACGTCCAGAAGGTCTGTGTGAACACTTACAGCTTCGTAAAATATTACACAGAACATGGTGCTGCATCATTTTGTGCCATGAAAATGATACAATTGATTGTTCAAATCGAAGCAATTCAACGAAACTATTGAAAGGAACAGTTTAGCGATTAGGAAACGAGGGAAAAGAGTCCTCTCCTTGGAACGAAGGCGGGAAAGATATGTCGTAATATATATCTGGGAGAAGGTGGCGAGCTGGCAGAAACGTTAGCACGCCGGGCGACATGCGTAGCCGTATTTCGTCTGTCGTTACGTTCTGAGCTCAAATTCCGCCGAGGTCGACTTTGCCTTTCATCCTTTCGGGGTTGATAAATTAAGTACTAGTTATGCACTGGGGTCGATGTAATCGTCTTAATCCGTTTGTCTGTCCTTGTTTGTCCCCTCTATGTTTAGCCCCCTGTGGGAAATAAAGAAATAAGAAACGTTACAACGCCGGGCGAAATGTTTAGCGGTATTTCGTCTGCTGCTACGTTCTGAGTTCAAATTCCGCCGAGGTCGACTTTGCCTTTCATCCTTTCGGGATCGATAAATTAAGTGCCAGTTGTGTACTGGGGTCGATCTAATCGACTGGTCCCCCCAAAAGAAATTTCGAGCGTTGTGCCTAGAGTAGAAAGAAAAGAATATACACATGAAAGGTAAGGCAATGTGCTGGCTAAATAGTTAAGACGCCGAGCAAGATGTTTAACCGCATTTCGTCAGTTTCGGCGTTCTGAGTTCAAATTCCGCCGAGGTCGACTTTGCTTTTCATCTTTTCGGGGTCGATAAATTAAGTACCAGTTGCGTACTGGGGTCGATGTAATCAACTTATCCCTTCCCCTGAACTTGCTGGCCTTTAGCCAAAATTTGAAACCAGTATTTGAATATATTGTCAGGTGACGAGTTGGCAGAATCGTTAGCATGCCGGACGAAATGCTTAGCGACGTTTCGTCCGTCTTCACGTTCTGAGTTCAAATTCCGACGAAGTCGACTTTGCCTTTCATCCTTTCAGGTCGATAAAGGAAAACTACCTTTTGAGTACCGGGGTCGATATGATTTGCTGATCTAGTACCAAAATTTCAAACTAATATATATTTGGAAGTTTTTTTGAAAAATGTGTCCCAACTTTCTCTATGCAATTCATGAAGACACCAGAACAGGGACCATTCCATAATAGAATCCTTGCATAAATGCTACGTTTACCATCAAAATGTAGGACCTGATTCTGCAATAAAATAAGATTCAAAGGCCCACTGCTATTCTATAATCTCTCGAAAGACTAGAGAAACTTACATGGGGCGGATTTAAATGTTTTCAGAACAGAACTTGATCTCCTACAGTCAGGAGCTCCGGATAAGCCAAGTTCACCGCAGGAAATGCAAACGAGGGCAGCAGCATCAAACTCCCTAATTCACTGAATGCTAACTTCTATAGGAAGATTAATGAAAATGCAGCGGCGGTGGTGCTAAATCCGAAGTTCTGCTTCTTTTTACGTCATCAGTAAATATCCACTGGCACCACATGCTAACCGAAAATCGGACGCCGGCTGATATAGTTAAATAGTGACTGAAATGCCACCGATGCTGAATTTAGTCGGAAGAGTGGAAAAAAAAATCGTTATCTATGACGGAATTGTGGCTAATGGCGTGAGTCCTGATTGGAAGAAGAAGAAGAAGAAGAAGAAGAAGAAGAAGAAGAAAGCAACAAAAACGATAGCAGAGACAATAACGCAAACCTTTCAAGATTTCTGCTGGAACATATCTAAAATAACCTTGTGTGGTAGCCATAAATATAGTTATGAATATGGACCTAACATTAAGGTATTAGTAACGGTGCGTGTAACAGTACAATTGCTCACCACGTCATTGATTGCCGATTAGGTATTTACAATGGTATGGCTATTAAAATCTAGAATAATGTAAGTTTTCAGTTTTATGTCTTATATAATTCTCTGATAGTAAATGGTTTTAAATTTGGTGCAGCTATTTACTGGAAAGTTCCACCAATATTTCTTGTTAAAAGTGAGCACAGTTCCTAGATTTGATCGAGTTTCACACACTTTCTCCGAAGATGTAGTATTATTTTTCTGATTTACGTTACGGATATTCATAAAATCTTACCTTTAGTTACCGAAAAAGATAACGTAAAAACAGATGAAATACCGCTAAGCATTTTACCCGGCGTGCTAAAGTTTTTTATTTCTTTATTGCCCACAAGAGGCTAAACATAGAGAGGACAAACAAGGACAGACAAACGGATTAAGTCGATTACATCGAACCCAGTGCGTAACTGGTACCCCGAAAGGATGAAAGACAAAGTCGACCTCGGCGGAATTTGAACTCAGAACGTAAAGACAGACGAAATATCTATTTCTTTACTACCTACAAGGGGCTAAACACAGAGAGGACAAACAAGGACAGACAAACGGATTAAGTCGATTATATCGATCCCAGTGCGTAACTAGTACTTATTTAATCGACCCCGAAAGGATGAAAGGCAAAGTCGACCTCGGCGGAATTTGAACTCAGAACGTAAAGACAGACGAAATATCGCTAAGCATTTTACCCGACGTGCTAACGTTTCTTCCAGCTCGCGGCCTTATAACGACAGATATAATACCTGTTTCTTTATTATCCACAAGGGGCTAAACATAGAGGGGACAAACAAGGTCAGACATACGGATTAAGTATATTATATCGACCCAGTGCCTAACTGGTACTTAATTTATCGACCCCGAAAGGATGAAAGGCAAAGTCGACCTCGGCGGAATTTGAACTCAGAACGTAGCGGTAGACGAAATATCGCTAAGCATTTCGCGCTGCGTGTTAATTTTTCTGCCAGCTCGCGGCCTTATAACGACAGATATAATACCATCACTCTGTCAAATATCATTACCTGCATAATGTAAATTTTTCTGTCTATATTGAAGTGTATAAAGATTAAAATCCAGAGGGTTTATTTTTACTTAACCAAACAGATTTAATTATCATTCATGTATTTGTTAAATATACTCTTAAAAAGGATCACTCCGTCGGTTACGACGACGAGGGTCCCAGTTGATACGATCAACAGAACAGCCTGTTCATGAAATTAACGTGCAAGTGACTGAGCAATCCACAGACACGCGTACCCATACGTAGTTCTCAGGGAGATTCAGCGTGACACAAAGTATGACAAGGCCGGCCCCTTTGAAATACAGGTACAACTCATTTTTACCAGCTGAGTGGACTGGAGCAACGTGAAATAAAGTGTCTTGCTCAAGGACTCAACGCGTCGCCGGGAATCGAACTCACGACCTTACAATCGCGAGCCGAATGCCCTAACCCCAAATCACGCGCCTTCACATTCTTACATATATCTTGGTCCAATCAGTGGCTCACCAGCAGCGCTCGCGACGCTTCATCAACCAAGAAGGGATGAAAGTTTCAGTAAAGGAGTTCTTCGCTTGGAAGGATAAGTACTAGCCTAAAACGGTGCAAATACATTGTCTCTACTTTGACTGCTAGTATGGCTATTAAAATCTAGCATAATGTTTTATGTCTTATATAATTCTCTGATAATAAATGGTTTTAAATTTGGTGCAGCTATTTACTGGAAAGTTCCACCAATATTTCTTGTTAAAAGTGAGCACATTTTCTATATTTAATTGAGTTTGACACACTTTTTCCAAAGATGTAGTATTATTTTCTGATTTACGTTACGGATACTCATAAAATCTTTCCTTTGGTTACGGAAAAAGAAAACGGTGGCGTTTATGTTAGAAGCTAACTGACAGATAGTATCAGTAAGTGTTTAAGACGTTTAGGCGCCGCGCATTTGGCGCTGAATTATTTGACACCAGAGAGTTAAATATTTCTGTTGTTCTCTCCCCAACTCTCTCTCCTCCCCCTCTCTCTCCTGCCCCCTCTCTCTCTTTGTGTATCTCTATGCTTGCGTATATATTTCTCTACGTATGTATAAAGAGAGGGAGAGAGTTTGTGTCAATCACGTTTAATTGATAAATTGCAATGTCTCTCTCCCTCTTCTTCCCTCTCCTTTCCACCTCTCCTTCTTGCTCAGAAAGAACGTTGACCTGCCTGCCTAGCCGATGGGATCATATAATTTGAATGCTACAACAATGCGAGGAAGCGTAATGTGACAAGCGGTGCATAACTACATCCGATAGTCTGGTCGATTGACACACACACATTAAGTAAAATATCCTAACATAGTTAGAGTATCCGCATATATACATGCATACATACTTACATTCACACACACACACACACACACATATTATATACATATATTATATATATATATATATATATATTATATATATATATATTATTATATATATATGAAATGTATAAATGAATTATCTTGTTAAGGATATTCAAAATTTAACCGATCCCGGGTAGCAAAAATCACAACAGATTTTCCTGAAGAGAATGCTGCAAATGGTCTCCTTATTCAATCCGAATTTGGAAATTTGCGGCCTTTGAAACATGTGTAGAAGATAATAAAAGGAATTATGTAGAATCTTCGTTCAGCTCCATTTTCCCTTCACTAAATAATATATATATATAATATATATATATATATATATATATATATATATATTATATATAATATTATAGAATATATATATATATATATTTTACACCGTTTATTCCTTTGGAATAACACCAATGTTGTCTTCGAAACATATGTCGAAAGTAAAAGAATTTGAATAACGTCTGCGTTCAACTCCATTTATTTACTTATATATATATATATATATATAATCTATGCATTAATTTTGTCACTTTCATTTATATACGCAGACTGGATTTATTTAAAGTTTCTTGTTTGTTTTGAGAGATAGACGGAGACTCTGTTGACGATAATACGATTTCGATGGAATCAACTATTGGAAGTTAGAATCTTTCAGATTTTCATATCCACCATTTGCGATTCCGTCTCCAGTACAATAACGTATTTCGTATGTTATTGCTATTACTAATCCTGCACAGATATTGCACCGAATTAACCTTATATTAGACGAAATAACTTGTTATATCTTTCTGAAACTTTTATCGTATTCTTTGGATTATCTTACTTTGTAGATTATCTCTCCTAGCAGTATGGATTATTGTCTATTCTTAGCTGTATACAATATATGTGTATCCTGAAACACACATTGCTTATATAACCACATGCGTACTTATATAGATACATATACGTAAACATAGGTGAACGCGTGGCTGTGTGATAAGACGTTTGCATTCCAGCCACAAGGTTCCGGGTTCAGCCCCATTATGCGGCACCTTCATGCCAACCAAAGCCTTGTGAGCGGATTTAGACGGAAACTGGAAGACGTCCGTCGTATGTATGCATAACCCGCTTCGACTAAATAATTATTTCTACTCTAAGTACAAGGACTTGAACATTTTGGGGGAAGAGGACTAGTTGATTATATCGACCCCAGTGCGTAACTAGTACATATTTGATCGACCCCGAAAGGATGAAAGACAAAGTTGACCTCGGCGGAATTTGAACTCAGAACGTATCGGCAGACGAAATACCGCTGAGCATTTCGCCCGACCTGCTAACGATTCTACCAGTTAGCTACCTTTCACGTTGACTAAACATTAACAGACTCAAGGTATCTTCCCACAAAACTACCCATGTGACCACATATAGTAGCAGTGATACCCCTTCCCACTCTACAAGTGCCGCGTTATAACACCACACACCAATCAAGGGTTTTATATCGGCGGCACTATTGATTTATATAAATAAGCGTACATACACACACATACATATATAAATATATATATGTATACATTATATACATACAATATATATATATAATAGATATATATATATATTATATATATATATATATAATATATATATATATATATGATATATATATATGTATGTTACATACATGTGTGCGTATATATAGTTATATATAATATGTGCATGTGTGTTTGAGTTTCCTCACCTTATTTGGAGTTGATTTCCATTGCCATCAGGTGATTGTTTCACCTTTTCCTGAAGCAAAGATAGATTAAATAAATAACGAATTTATCTTATATAGCAATTTTATTCGTTTTTGTTCTTTAAATTCACGTCAATGGCCACTCTGAGTCAGTTATCTTAGTTACTTTCTTGGTTCATATATGCAAATTAAACTTTGCCATCTTTCTTACTCATTTTGCAGTTCTAAGATCTTTGGTGGAAATTTACGTGTCTACATATTTTCTCTTGTCTTCGGACAGTGAGAATGTAGTTATATGTGTGTGTGTGTGTATTTATGTATATAGTAAATCTCCAAAAAGAAGAACAAACAAATTCAACAACACGAGGATGCGGTACATGTAATGTATTAGCAGACGTTCAGGAAAGGAAATAAAGATGGTTTAACGTTTCGAGCAGATGCACTTCTTCGGAAACAGAGAAAAATCCAATAGACGGGGGAAGAAAAGTCCAAAAGACGGGGGAAGAAAATCGCCAACGATTCACATGTGGTTATATTTTAATATATATATATACATATATACATATACATATATATATATATACATATATACATACATTCATACATACATGCATACATGAATGCATACATACATGCATACATACATACATACATACATACATACATACATACATACATACATACATACATATGAGATTGACTGGACTCTCAGAATGAAGCCTGTTGTCTTTGTGTTTAACTCGTAATGTCAAAGACAGTCCATCCATGAACGTTACGTCTGTTTTCAAGCATTGCATATATAACTACGATATCCATATTACGTTTCATTTTGAAAAAAAAAATTAAAAATATAATTTCAGGAAGATTTGGCAACTATTTCTTGAAGAACAATTACCCTCGTAGAAAGCCACATCGTTGGCTGCAAAATTATGAAGAAAAAAAGAAAGACAGAACAATCTGTGATAGTCACGTTGGTGGAGTGTTGTTGGTAGTCATGTGGGGCAAATGATATTACATCAGAAACAAACAGTAGAGAGGATAAGGAAAAATAATTATCTTTGCTATGTGTCATATTTCATGAAAGAAGTCTTATGCAAATAGGTTTTAAATTACTTCGAAATTCCCTTTCTGTTTATTGGTTCTTCTGTTTTTTATAATCACATTTCAACTATTTACGTTGTGTGATAGATGTGTAGCAACTACTTGTTTATTCCTTGCAGGAGTGATCACTTGAAAATTCCCAATATATTATTGAACATGTCGTCACTTTGAAAGAAGCATATCTCTCAACAACGTCGACGAGAAACGGAAACTTTAAATACTTCAACCTACCATCGAATATTTAACAAGTTCATCAATCTCTCTCAGAAATATACATACATGCATACATACATACATATATGTGTGTGCGCGTGTGTTAGTTTGTATACATATATGTGTGTGTGCGTGTGTTTATGTGGGATTATGTGTTCATACGCATACACATTCAGACAGGTAGGTAGATTGAAGTGTGTAGGATATATCTATATCTCTATCTATCTATCTATCTATCTATCTATCTATCTATCTATCTATCTATCTATCTATCTATTTATTTGTTTATATGCATATATATATATACTTATATATATATATATATATATATGTATATATGTATATATATATACATGCATACATTTACATATATGGTACGTAAATGTAATGCATATATATATATGTATATATATATGTATATATGTATATACATGCATGCATAAATACAACACTCACACACACATACGCCGATACACACACGCATACACAGACACATATAGACAGTTATATACAAGTTCATATATAAACAAATAAATAGATCGATGTGTACAAAGATACAAAAGTTTATGTATATATATATACATACATACATATATATATATACATACATATATGTATATATAAGTTTGTATGCATACACACACGTATATGTTCACAAATATATATACATATATATACGTGTGTGTGTGTGTTTGTGCGTGTGTGTATCTCTATGTGTGTCTGTGCGTTCAAAATCTTCAACTGAGTTTGGTAAACAAATTCAAAAACATCTTAGTAGTTTACTAATATCCCGTTTTGTTTTTTTATTTCTTTTGGTATCTGATTGCTTTTGATTCCTTTGTCTTAGTTCTTTTTTTGCGGCAAATTCTATCTGGTAGATTAGTTTAAAAAAAAAAAAAGAAAAAAAAAACAAAAAAAAAAACAAGGTAAAATGTGATAAGCGCCGTAGTAGAAAAAAAAACAAAAAAGAAGACACGACTTCAAACTGATTACCATATCCCGTTTAGATCAATTCCTTGTATTTAAAATTACTAATGTCCTTGAATGTTTCATGAAGGTTGTAGAATAATTCCGTTCTATTTCTTTTAAACAGAAATTTTGCTTTGTTTTTTTCTGGCACCAAAATACGCGACTGGTAATGTCGTTCAGCCTCTGCAATATTTCTTTACGTGTATTCATGGCTATTGATGTACCATATTACTGTGATCCTCTTAATACACAAATATCCGTTTCTACTCTAGGCGCAAGGCCCGAAATTTTTTGGGGAAGGGGTTGGTCGATTAGATCGACCCCAATACACAACTGGTACTTAATTTATCGACCCCGAAAGGACAAAAGGCAAAGTCAACCTCGGCGGAATTTGAACTTTGAACGTAAAAACAGACGAAATACCTATTTCTTTACTGCCGATAAGGGGCTACCCACAGAGAGGACAAACGATGACAGACAAACGGATTAAGTTGATTATATCGACCCCAGTATGTAACTGGTACTTATTTAATTGACCCCGAAAGGATGAAAGGCAAAGTCAACTTCGGCGGAATTTGAACTCAGAACGTAGCGGCAGAC
>NC_042999.1:152682325-152689825 GCF_006345805.1 Octopus sinensis
AGTGACATCGGGGTATACCTTGAAAAATGTAGGAAAATGAAATCATCTGTTATATATGGATGATTTAACGATCTTTGGAAAGACAGAACGTGAAATAAATGGCCTGGTTTCAACAATGCTGATATTCAGTAAGGATATCGGAATGGAATTTGGAACTAAAAAGTGTGGTATGTTTATAATTCAAAGAAGCAAAGTAGTGTCGTCTGATGGTGTAGAGCTACTCAACAGCGAGAAAATCATGGATATTGAGACTAATAGATATAAATATCTGGGGATTTGGGAGTACGATAAAATCCAGGTAAGAGAAATGAAGGAAAGCTTTAGACGAGAATACCTGAGAAGAACCACGTTAATTATAGGAGGTAGACCCAACAGGAAGAAAAAAAAACCCAAACCAGGGTAATGAACGCATGAGCAGTTTCTTAATGCGATACGGAGCAGGGGCTGTTTGATAAACAAAGAACGAGTTTGAGGAAATGGAGAGGAAAACTAGAAAAGTGATAACAATTAACAAGATGCTACAACTCAAAAATGATACTGACGGACTGTATATGCCTAGAAACAGGGGTACAAGAGGTCTCATAGGATGCCAGATCCATGCTGCCAATGAGAAGAACAGTCTAGGATGGTACATCAAACAGCAGTGTGAATCCTTGCTTGCTGCTGTTAGAATTAACAATATAATACCTACCGAAAATGTGATGCACCCACAAACATCTAAGAAACAAGATGAAGAAGAAAGAGTAAAGAATTGGAAAATGAAATCACTGCATGGGCAATATCTCAGAGAAATCGAAGGAAAAGACGAGATCAATACTTGGAGATGGCTAAGAAGACGTGATCTGATATGCAGCGCCCAGGAACAAGCTCTGAGAACTACTAACACCAAATTCCAAATAGATAAAAATAGCGAATCACCCCTTTGTAGGATGTGTGGCAGCAGAAACAAAACAATCTCACATATTATGAGTGAGTGTAGCAAGCTGACCGAAAAGCACTACAAAAGGAGGCACGATATACATATATATATGTATATTTTATTTGTTTCAGTCATTTGGATGCGACCATGCTGGAGCACCGCCTTTAGTCGACCAAATTGATCCCAGGACTTATTCTTTGTAAGCCTAGTACTTATTTTATCGTCCTCTATTGCCAAACAGCTAAGTCATGGGGACGTAAACATACCAACATCGGCTTCAAGCGATGGTGGGGTGACAAACACTGACACACAAACACATACATAGACAATATATACATACACACACACACACATATATACATACATACATACATACATACATACATATACGACAGGCCTCTTTCAGTTTCCGACTACCAAATCCACTCAAAAGGCTTTGATCGGCCCGAAGCTATAGTAGAAGACACTTGCCCAAGAAGCCACGCAGTGGGACTGAACCCGGAACCATGTGGTTGGTAAGCAAGCTTCTTACCACACAGCCACTCCTGCGCGTATATATACACATATACATATATACATACAAGCATACATGATGGGTTTCTTTCAGTCTCCGCCTACCTAGTCCACTCACAACGCTTCCGTGGGCCTGGAGTTAGAGTAGAAGATATTTACCCGATGTGCCACCCAGTAAGAATGGACCAAGAATCATGTAATTGGGAAGCAAGAGTCATACCACACAGTCACACCTTTGCCTGTGCGTCGCAGCTTGACAACGTCTTGGCTTCTTTTAGAGCCCCTATAACTTTGCAGTACGGCAAAGGAGACCGATAGACTAAGTACCAGAGTTTTAAAAATAAGCACTGCATTGCGATTAGCTCGACTAAAATTCGTCGAGGCGGTGCTCTAGTATGGCCGCGGTCCAATGACAGTCGTTAAAGTGAAAGATAAATGTGTGAGCGTGTGTGTGTGTCCGTGTGTGTGATTATTCCGTATTAATAAGTTTCGAATGAAACTGTAGGAGTTCCAAAGCTACAATATTATAAAATAAATGAATAAATAACTAAATAAATTCTAGCTGTATTTAGTTAAGGTAATGCCTTCAAGTATTTTCCAGACTCAATTCTACGCCACACTAATTTACCATTCCGAACACAATTTTCTTTACACTTCAGTCTAATTCCTTTAATTCATTTGGACACACGCATACACGAGTCTCCCCCTACTCTCTTTCTTCCCTCTCTTTCTCTTCTCCTCCCATCTTTACTCTCTTTGTCTTGCCTCGTTTTCTCTCTTTGTATCCTATACTACGTCACTGTTACTCCACCTTCCTCTTACTCCACCCCCCCACTTTCGTCTCTCTTTTTATTATATTTTCTCCTCGTCTCTTTATGTATATGACATCCCCCAGTTTCAGTATATGACAATGAAATGATCTTGGCAGATTGGTAGGAAGCCGTTGTGGTGGCTGCCTATTCGTTCGTTATAATCATACAATTTAGCATCTTGTCGAAGCGAAGCACTTAGAGGCTGAAGAATTAAAGCGGCGGCTTCTACGCATTTCCTTTTCGCTTCATAGAAAAGAGGACGCCCACCCCATTAAAATATTCTTTTCCGCCACAACTCCTTTTATTTCATTTTATTTTATTTATATATGTATATTTTTTTTTTCTACTCTGAACAAAAAGTTATCCTAGAAAAAAAAAAGACTTGCTGTGTAATTCTTAGAACAATGAAGTTTGATCTTTAAAAATGGCAGCCCTGAATGAAAGGGGGAAAAAAATCTAAAAATAATAATTATAATTACTCTCAGAAACAAAAGTGTGCAGATGGGGTTCAGATAGGGATTTCTAAATCTTTACAAAAGACATAGTGTAGCTGTGTTGAATGAAGATTACGTGACGCTCATACGGCTCTCAGTAGTCATTTGTGTTCCTGGTTTTATGTTTTGAAACATGAATCAAAACTGGGTCTCTAGATTAGAAACCGCCTCACCAGGATGCTTTCTGTATTTTAAGATATGCCACAAAGAAAGGTGAAGGCGTGTGGCCTAGTGCTTAGAGCATTGTTCTAACGATCGCAAGATTGTAGTTTCGATTTCAGGATCGAAAGGATGACCCAAAGAGAGGAAACCTCTAAGTGGTTGCTGTATTTGCAAGACATAGTGAACAAATCTCCCTCAAACTATGTTTTTCTGCTTTGAAAAGGAAGAATAGATTGAATAATGAGACATTAAATGGCTTATATCTGAAAACTGTAGGATAGTCACGGCTGGAATGCTTTTGATAATAAGTTTCATCAATCAGTGATGATCATGAATTAAAGTATAATGACTAACAAATGAATTACATTTAATTGGGCAGGATAACTCCTTCTACTAAATGAAATGATCTTGGTATAAAACCCTGAGTTGCTGCGAAAGGAGTCTAATCAGTTGGTTTCACTTAGAGTACGGTTATATGAACTCACAACAGCAAGATTAGACTCAGAGATCGTTACCAAGAGCTATATTCACGTAGAAAGCTGGTAGAGTTGTTAGCACGCCGAGCATCTCGTTCTGAATTCAAATCCTGTCGAGGTCGACTTTGCTTTTCATTCCTTCGGGGTTGATAAAATAAGTACCAGTCATGTACTGGTGGGGGGCGTCGATGTAATCGATTTACCTTTTTTTCTCTGAACTTGCTGGCCTTGTGCCAAAATTTAAAGCTAATATTTAACTGAGAAAATGAAATAACAACGGCGAGGTCTAAACTGGAATATTTGAGAAGTAGTACATTCGAGTGCTTCAAATCAGTATTTCACTGGGAAATGAAACCCTCTCCAACAAAGTGGCGAAATCTAAACTCTGAAATAGTCCAGAAAAAATTATATTCAATTAAGTCTATTTCCATTTATTCATTGATACATATTTTACTGATTGCGGAAAGCAAAGAAAAAAGACCCTTGTAACTGAAGAAAAAAATGCCGATCTCAGCGGTATCTGAACCCTGAACGTAATGCGATGTGACTATCGCTGTCCATATTTAACCAACAATCCACCAATTGTACCCTCGCGGTAGTTATTGTAATAAATGAATGAAGGCAGCGAGCTGGCAGAAACGTTAGCATGTCGGGCGAAATAGCGGTATTTCGTCTGCCGTTACGTTCTGAGTTCAAATTCCGCCGAGGTTGACTTTGCCTTTCATCCTTTCGGAGTCGATATATTAAGTACCAGTTACGCACTGGGGTCGATGTAATCGACTTAATCCGTTTGTCCGTCCTTGTTTGTTCTCTCTGTGTATAACCCGTTCTGGGTAGTAAAGAAATAGGTATTTCGTCTGTCTTTACGTTCTGAGTTCAAATTCCGCCGAGGTCGACTTTGCCTTTCATCCTTTCGGGGTCGATTAAATATGTACCAGTTATGCACCGGGGGGGGGGTCAATATAATCGACTTAATCCGTTTGTCTGTCCTTGTTTGTCTCCTCTGTGTTTAGCCCCTTTTGGGTAGTAAAGAAATAGGTATTATAATAAATAAATATATTTATTTCTTTATAGCTGGTTTTCATATTTAGAAATAAGTGAATATTCTAATTTCTCTATTCCCTAAATATTAGGTCTTTGAACATAGTTAATGGCGGTGAGAGGACGGAACCAGTGAAGCATTGATAAAATATGTTACGACAGTTGTTCCGGATCTCTGCCCTCTCAGTTCAAATTCCACATGTGTGCTTCTAGACACGCTTGGTTGTACTCTGAATATATATCGGAATTATGACAACCAATAGGTCATCATAAGACCTTCATTTATTATCTGTGCAAAACAATTTCAAATCAATATAATTTGTAATTAAATGAATCGTCCTGCTTCACAATTGTCTTTCAGACAGTTACATGGACATCTATTCCTACTTTATTGAAATTGATATTTAAATGTGATTTTTAGTCAATTATTGATTTAAGGGATCAAACATTGAAGTTATATTTTTAGGGTGGTTGCTTAGCCTCAGTTCTATCCTAGCTGATCCGATTTATGATCAAATATTTTCCTCCCACGACCATCCTATGTGGATAAAAATTCTCATCTAAATAACTAACTTGTATTTGTAGAAACCCTTACATCTACCCACTTAGAATTTTGTGCTTTATTTTCAAGTAGAGATATATAGAATAAGAGTAATAGTTGTCGATGTTAATGAGGGGAATTTCTGTAACTTACTGCAAATACCTTCTAGTTCCAATATAACCAGCATACACACTAATTCAGGTTTAAAGAAAGAGAACTCTAGATATCTGCATTATATCTCTTCAAAACTAAGAGACTGTGACATGAGATGTAATGTATATATGTTATAGATATATCACATCTGTACAAATATGTGCACGGAAATTGTAGAAAATATATGATTGAGAAATTCTAGAACCTGGAAGAGCCAGCAATATCACTGAACAGAAGAACCGAGACACTGTTTCTCTACCGTCGGAGAAGAATCTTTGTGAGCCTCCATCCACTAGGAGGAATACAAGATGGATTTCACAAGCAATCCAAATGGATGCAGTGTATTCTCTTAACATTCATAAGTCAAAACAGAAATCTCACTCCAACATAGCAGTGAAACCAGCCAAGGCGTATTAGCAGATTCTGGGATTGTGTGCTACAGCAGCTGACCGCTCTCAACCAATGAAATTTGATTCATTTAGTAACATGTCAACATAAATGATTTATGTTGATATTGAATGATTTAACTTACGTGATATGAATCCCTGCAGAGTAACGTAGAAACAATATACAAACTCCTAATATGTGAGTATGTACCTGTGCATGTGTAAAATATATATATATGTGCATATGTATGCAGATATTTATTTTGTCATGGTCGATAAGTCGATGTGTCGAACAAAACGAATTTCGATATTTGTTTTGTGCGAGTTGCGCCCCTTTAATGCTAAGGTGGGCTGACATAACCTATTACGTAAATAGAAATCATTATATATAAACATCAGCCAAAAACTGGGGTCACTAAAATCGACAAAGACCCTTGAAGGCAGTGCTGTATATTAAGGACACAATCCAATGATTGAAGCCAGTATATATAATATATAATAGTTCCACATAATTAAACGTTGATAATATTTTCTTTTAGGAAAATCTGTATAACATAACTAGAAGCTCTTTATCTCCGTTGGTTTCTTACAAACTATTGAGAAGATTGCGCATGTATATAGAACTGGTCCCATGAGGAACAGACATTGAGATCTTAAAATAGCAATGTTGTAGTTTGGTCATTGGCCAATAGACTACTCATTAATTGTTATTCTATTATGGCTAGAGGACAATTATCAAGCTTGGCCTGGCCTGGCCTGGCCTCATTTTCTTCGGATCAGCTGTGTGCGTGTGTGTATATGCGTGTGGAGGGGATGTGACTGTATGTGTGTGCGTCTGCGTGTGCGTGTGTGTGTGAGTGTGTGTGTATGTGTGTGTGGTCCTGTGAATTCTGTTTAAGCGTAGTCTTTTACGTAGACAGCATAAATCTCCACGCCTTTGTTTGTAAAGTATTCTTGCAGGCTATGTTGACAAACAGTATTTTCAAATTCTTGCCACCAATGAGTGAATGCTTAACATCTTTTGCACACACACAACACACATTTACAACGATGATGATGATGATGATGATGGTGATGGTGATGGTGGTGGTGGTGGTGGTGGTGATGGTGGTGGTGGTTCTGATGAAGGTGATGATGATGATGATGATGATGAAGATGATGATGATGATGATGATGATGATGGTGATGGTGACGATGATGATGATGATGACGACGATGACGATGATGATGATGACGACGATGATGATGATGATGATGACGATGATGATGATGATGATGATGGTGATGATGATAATGATGTCACTGATAATAATGATGAAGAAGACTATACCGATGCTGATGAGGACGACCACGACAACGATATTGACGATGATACCGATAATGCAGATGATGATGATGATGAGGAGGATGATGATGATGATCACTATCGTCTAAGGAATCTTCTGATGCACTTAGAGCTTTATATTGTCATTGGTTTTATATTTATTTATTTTTTCTTTTGTGCCAAGAGGTAAGTTAACTTGCCTGATTGGGCAATTTAAATTGAAACGCAATAATATTAATTGCATCGTCATCAAGGTATTAAGAAAATTATCCTTTAAGAGAACGTAAGAAAAAAAAGAAAAAAGAAAAAAGAAAAAAGAAGAAAAAAACAGAAACAACGCAGAAAAAATTATCTATAGGAACAACAACATCGACAACAACAATAACAACAACAGCAGTGAAAATACAACAGTAATTGGTTTTTGCTCTCGGAAACACAGCCAGGCGTTATAATGACCACAAACAATGATAGAAGTCGAATGATAAAGATGAGAAATGTAGACATGGCTTCTATTAATAGTTACCGAGTCTTCCCTCAACTAATAACCTATTATACTTTCTGTCAGAGCCAATGAACGCTTATGCTTTACATTGCCAGAAATTCCCTCAGGCCCAGCAGAATTGAAGACGGAGTGAAGTAGAAGTGTTGGAGAAGCGGCACATGCGATTCTTAATACCTA
>NC_042999.1:152694825-152699975 GCF_006345805.1 Octopus sinensis
AGTGTAGTTGTGAAGACAAGTAATATTCGTAGACACTTTAACACGGCTATTCGTTCGAATTGACTCTACTGTATAACGTATGGTGTAATTATAAATAGGGCAAATTTTAGCCATTTCTCCGCAGACTGAAAAAAAACATGAACAACTTTAATTATTGGGGTCTTATCACAGGCGTCCACATCATTTTGTCTCCACAGAAACAAGCTGCCAAACTGTTTATATACTCGACAAATGCTGCAGTTACTCTATGAAGGAGTCCCTAATTTGCATATATATATATATATATATATATATATATATATATATATATATATAATTGAGAGAAAAACACCTATTAAGAAATTCAATAGTGAAAGACGTTATTAACACCATATAGAAAAATAAATATACTATAAAAACAATATTCTAAAAATCAATAAAGTACATTAACAATAAATAGTAAATAGTAGTGGATTGACTACGCGTGTTTCGTGATTGTATTTTCAAATAGATAATAATAATAAAATCAATTCGATTTAAAATTAAATTGATCTAAACTTAATTCTATTCAAAAATATAGTCACTCATCAGGTCTAAAATAGTAATAATAATAATAATAACAATAATAAAAATAATAAAATAAATTATTTAGAATTGAATTTGTCCCTGTAAGTTTGGAATTATATTTCTACTACTACTACTATTTTTATTTTATTATATATATATATATATATATATATATATATATATATATCTATATATATATATATATATATATATATTATATATATATATATATATATATATTAAGGTATGTAGAAAAATACAACATGGACAAGAACGTATAACTCTTAGAAGACGATACAATAAACACGGACAGGACATTCGAAACCCTCAGTCTTCAGTCAAGAACCGGATCATCGTAGTAATTTCGGCTGATTAATCTTGAGATTACTAGATCACGGCCAGCCCTCCAAGAAAAACTAAGCAACGAGCATTAGAAAAACTAAGCTGGGAGCGTAGATTTCCTGGAAGAAGGATCGAATGCATACGGACACCAGGACAGCAAAAGGGACGAATATAAAAAAACAAAAAAATAATGGAATACAGAACATGAAATACAGAAGCATTAACGGTGAAAACAACAACAAGTGTCTTACGACTGATAACAAGCAAACAAATTATTTCTCTGGCGCAAGGAAAGGAGCCTTATCGGCGATGCCTATAGCGGCGGACGATAAACAACGATGTTAACACGACGCTGGTCAGAAGCTGAAAGGCAGATTTCGGCCAGCAGTCACGTGACAGAGAAGAGAGAAAAGAAAAGAAAGAGAAGCAACGGAAGAGAGAGAGAGAGAGAGAGAGAGAGAGGAGGGACAAACGCAACAAAGAGAGAGAAGAGAGAGAAAGAAGGAATCAGAGAGGAGAAGGGATGGGTGTCGAAGATTGACCTGTGAGTGCAGAGCGAGACAAAGAATTAGGAGGGTAGTGGAAGATTAGACCAAAGAATCAGAGGGAAGAGAAGAGAAAAAGAGGATGAGTAGAGAGAGAAGGGGACAGATCAAGTAAAAGTGAGAGAGAGAGAGAGACAAACAAAGAGTCGTACCAGTTATTAAGAATATGTGCTCACATTAATGTTAAGAGGGTACGTGGCGCCTGGAATATATGTTAAGGTATGTAGAAAAATACAACATGGACAAGAACGTATAACTCTTAGAAGACGATACAATAAACACGGACAGGACATTCGAAACCCTCAGTCTTCAGTCAAGATATATATATATATATATATATATATAAAGGTTGCGTCATCACTCATGTAAATACCCAGGTCACGCACTGATTGTGCCTCTGGGATTGCAATCCCTCCAGGTCCAGTGTATTCATTGGGTATTGCATTACATATATATGTATATATGTGTGTATGATACATTTTCGTCTATACCTAAATACTTGTAACAATCTTTGTGTGGAATGGAGGAGATAGAGAGACCGTTGATGCATAGGTCTGGTTTTTGAGGGACTGGCTTTCCACGTTCAACAACCAAATATGAACATTTCTTTTAACCAAATTCCATGCCTATATCAGCTGAAAATGTTATTTATTCCAGTTGTTTATGGCATTGTTAACATTTTTAGCATAAATCTTCAAGTCGTCTACAAAGAAATTATGAGATACATTGGTATTTTTAGCAGTGGAAGATCCTAGTATGTAACCATTTGTTTTCTGCAGTAGGAACGATAATGGGTTCAGTGCCAAAATGAAAAGAAGTACAGAAAGACTATCTCCCTGGAATATTCCCTTTGAGATGCTTATACTATCTGAAACAATTGTTCTGTTCTTAGTTGTAAGGGTAAGAATAGTTGTCCATGTCTTTGTGAGTCTGTCTATAGCAGCAATTAATGGGATAGGTACTTTTACCAGATGAAGGCACTTCAACAGCCATGAATGAGGAATAGAGTCGAATGCCTTCTTATAGTCAAGCCATACTATGCATGTTTGTATGTATATATGTATGTATGTATGTATGTATGTATGTATGTATGTATGTATGATTTTAAATTAGTTTGCAGGAAACGTTTTGAATATTAAAATATAGATGTATCTATCTGTCTGTCTACCTGCCTATCTATCTATCTGTCTATCTATCTATCTATCTATCTATCTATCTATCTATCTATCTATCTATCTATCTATATGCGTCCCGATGCGTCCCGATGCGTCCCGATGGTCCCCATGCGTCCTATATGCGTCCCCATGCGTCCCGATGGTCAGGCGATCCATTTGCTGTCAACACCCGTTAAAAGGAGGGCTGGGCATGCCGTGGTTGATGATGCGCAGGCACGCGCTGAGACTGCGACATCTCTGGCTCTATGTAGACGACGGTGAACAGGTGTGGTCGCCGTTTGTGAGGCACGCTTTCCCGCAGCTCGTCTCCATGACCGAACTGCAGTCGTGGATCAAAAAGAGGCCGAGGAAGGGCGATTGGCACCGCGAGTGTCGCGTTGCTCTCAAGCAACTCTGCCGTCCCGGGTCGACCTTGAGTGACTTCAACACAACCAAAGCATTCTATAGGGGATTAGTGGAGGGGAGGTACGACGACGAGCTCGGGGCGAACCTGGACGTCGACGAGGAGTACCTGACCCGCCTGTTCAGGACGACTTTCGGGCCAGGGCCCATGGACAACTTCCAGAGATCCCTGGCCTGTTAGTGCTACCGAGAAGCGTTACCCGTTCGGGATAAGCTCTACAGACACGGCTCGAGAAACACGGGGCCGACCTGCCCGAGATGCGGTCAGAGCGACGAAACCGTTCTGCACGCACTCGTGCAGTGTCCAACAATTTCCGACCTGTGGGCTTATGTCGAACAACTGCTGTCACGTGTGGGACGAGTCGGTTTATCAGCTGAGTCTATCGTCAATATTGTCACGCCTCCTTCCTTCAAACGGGAAGGAAGAGCTATTTTCATCATCCTTGTGGCTATGGCGAAAGAATGTATCCGGTGGACGCGTCTGAAAGGATTGGAGACAAACACTTTCCTCTCTGGTCAATCTCTCATCAACTTCTTCAAGTACCACTTGAAAAGGAAAGTGAGAGTAGAGAGGCAAGTTTTGTCTAGCGAATGTTTTAAAAAAAGATGGGTGAATGTAGCAAGGATGGCACGTATGAATGACGAAGCCACTTGAGCATAATCCTATGAACCCAGAAATTGAAAACAGAGGGTTACCACCCTTGCAAACAAATATGGTAACATATAACAATATTGACCAAGGTTACCGTGGTCTTTTTCGTAGGCTTTTCTTCCCACGGATAAACCTTACTTGCTTTCCCCTTTACACCATATATCATAACACTGTGATACACGATCCCTATTGATCGTTTTTTTTCCTCTTCCCCCCTTTTTTCCCCTTTTTTCTTCTTTTTTCATTTCTCTTTCCTTTTGTTCCTTTTCCTTTTCTTTTTTTTCTTTTTATTCTTCTATTTTATTCACATTTTTTTTTGTTCTTTTTTTTGTTCTTTTCTCCCCTTTTTCTCCCCTTTTCTCCCTCTTGATCGAAAACCTACGCCACCCCTTTTTTTTTTCTTTTGTTTTTTGTTCTCTTCATCCCCCAAAAGAAAAGCTCTACCTTGTAACTTGTCCCATCTGTGTGCAGCCCTGTGTGGCCAATAAAGAAACTTATCTATTTGTCTATATATAATATGAGGGGTTTAGTTCACTGGTGATCTTAAACGAATAGGTACGCTATGTAAGTGCTATATGTGGTCGTCCGTTAGGTTCTAAGTTCACAGCTGAGGCTATAACGGAACCTTAATACGGACCCCTAGATCCGTATCATATAATATATTAGAGGCATATATTATATTAGAGAGAAAAGCAAAACCAAGGCACAGCGACTATCTCAAGTCGTTTATAATAATTTAATTAGGGTAAATTTGAAGTCTTACAGCCGTTCCTTGGGTTAACCCAAGTGGTAGATTAATATGTTCACGAACCGGTAAGTTACGGGGACGTGAACACACCAACATCGGTTGTTAAGCGACGGTGGTGGGGGGAACAACACAGACACACAAATATACAAATATACACATACACACACACACACACACACACCACACACATATATATATATATATATATATATATATATATATATATATATATACACAACGGGCTTTCACGTTTCTGTCTAACAAATCCACTCACAAGGCTTTGGTCGGCCCGGGGCTATAGTACAAGACACTTGCACAAGGAGCCATGCAGTGGGACTGAACCGGGAACCATCTGGTTGGTAAGCAAGATACTTACCACACTGCCTACTATTATTGTTTACAACAGCATTGATGGTGGGTGGCGATGGCGGTGGCGGTAATGTGATTTCAATTATGAAACAAGTGGTAATATTGATGTTGCTAGCGTTATTGTTGTTGTTGCTGCTGCTGGCGTTGGAGGTGGTGGTGATGGTTATAAGAGTGGCGTCGGTGCTGCTTTTTTTTGTGGGGGGTGCTGTTGTTCTGGTTGATGGCAGTGGCAGTGGTTGGAGTGACGGTGGTGATATTGTTCTTGTTAATGACATTGTTCTTGTTAATGAAAGCCTTTCAGTAGCTGTCGTTGTTTGTTGGTTGTTGTTTGGCAATACTATTCCAGACTGTGTCGGTGGCGGCGGTGTTCA
>NC_042999.1:152700075-152702575 GCF_006345805.1 Octopus sinensis
AGCATTTGATGCCATTATGGGTTTATGACTGCGTGTGAAACTGTGTGCGTATGTGTGTGCGATTGTAAATTATTATGTGTATGTGTGTATGAGTGCGTGTGTGTATGTGTGTGCGTATGTATGTGTGTGTATGTGTGTAAACGATGTTTGTGTTTCTTGTGGTTGATGACAATATGATGTGTGTATACGATGTATGTATGCGATGTGTATGTATATGTGTGTGTGTGTGTTTGTGTGTGTACGTGATGTGTTCTGAATGAGTGTGCTTGTGTATAATCTGGTGTTGGTTACGTGACCAAATGTAATAAAGTTCAGGTGGGAATCGAATTAGAAATAAGAAAATGTACAGCGAGAAATATACGTGTGCGTGTGTGTGTGTGTGTGTATGTGTGTGTGTGTGTGTGTGTGTGTGTGTGTGTGTGTTGTGTGTGTGTGTGTGTGTGTGTGTGTGGTGTGAGTGAGATAAAAGATTGAGGATACCTACAATTCTGATGACGATGATGATTAATATGGTGGTGATGGTGAATATGGTGGTGGTGGTGGTGGTGGTAGTGGTAGTGGTGCTGCTGCTGACGATGATGGTGATGATGATGATGATGACGATCATGACGTCACTGATTATGATGGAGAAGAAAACAATGAAGCAAGCAAACAAGTCGACGAGCTGGCAGAAACGTTAGCACCCCGGGCGAAATGCTTAGCGGTATTTCGTCTGCCGCTACGTTCTGAGTTCAAATTCCGCTGAGGTTGACTTTGCCTTTCATCCTTTCGGGGTCGATAAATTAAGTACCAGTTACGCACTGGTATCGATATAATCGACTTAATCCGTTTGTTTGTCCTTGTTTGTCCTCTCTCTGTTTAGCCCCTTGTGGGTAGTAAAGAAATAGGTATTTCGTCTGCCGCTACGTTCTGAGTTCAAATTCCGCCGAGGTTGACTTTGCCTTTCATCCTTTCGGGGTCGATTAAATAAGTACCAGTTAAGCACTGGGGTCGATATAATCGACTTAATCCGTTTGTTTGTCCTTGTTTGTCCTCTCTGTGTTTAGCCCCTTGTGGGTAGTAAAGAAATAGGTATTTCGTCTGCCGCTACGTTCTGAGTTCAAATTCCGCCGAGGTTGACTTTGCCTTTCATCCTTTCGGGGTCGATTAAATAAGTACCAGTTAAGCACTGGGGTCGATATAATCGACTTAATCCGTTTGTTTGTCCTTGTTTGTCCTCTCTGTGTTTAGCCCCTTGTGGGTAGTAAAGAAATAGGTATTCCGTCCGAATGGTCTGAGTTCAAACACCAACCCCTCCTCTCCACGCCCATGCTTACCAGCCTCTCTCCCAACGTCCATGCGTACCAGCTCCCCTCTCCACTCCCATGCGTACCAGCCCCTCTCCCCACGCCCATGCGTTCCAGCCCTCCACTCTCCACACCCATGCCCACCAGTCCCTCTTCTCCACGCCCATGCGTACCAGCGCCCCTGTACACGCCCATGCGTACCGATTCATCCTCCCTCTTCACGCCACCGATACAGCTTGGCACCAGTGACGTCACAACTCATTCCTACAGCAAAGTGAACTTGAGCAACGTGAAATGAAGTATGTTACTCAAGAAAAGAACACACAAACCGGTGCGGGATTCGAACTCAATAGCCCATCATTGTGAGCCCGACGCGCTAACCACTGTGCCATGCGCCTTCACTAAAAAGCCACAACAGTAGGATAATCAACAGCAACAATGTATGTTTGTAATGAAATTTAGGACGAGAAGTGATAAAAATTGATCAAAGAATTCAATGAAGGACGGCGAAGATGTAGCTGTTGTTGCTGCTGCTGTTGTTGTTGTTAAGCAACAAGACGGGTAAGGGTGATTAGGTGATGGACTAGGGCTTAGGGGCGGGTGACCCATCATGCACTGAGGAGTAGTGGTCGGACATGCTTGAAGTAGCTTGTTGTCCTCTCTTCATTTGCGAAGGACGCATATCCCGCCGCCCTTGCTTGACGAAGATTCACCACGACGCAGCCAAGACGACCAGGAGCCGCTGTTGCCTGAGGACGACGCCTCCTGGATTTTCACCAGAGCCCCGTTGGCCAGGTTGCAGCCCTAATACCGCTGAGTGCCAGGATAATCCGCCTTGGGTGGCCCTGCCAGGAACCGAGGTTCCCGACGGCATGGCTCTCACACACCCGTTCATCGCCCTACCACGATGAGGAGGGGTTGGACTTCTAGGGCGGTGCTGTTGCTGCTGCTGCTTGTTGCTGCTGCTGCTGTTGCTGCTGCTGCTGCTGTTGTTGCTGCTGCTGCTGCTGCTGCTGTTGCTGCTGTTGCTGCTGCTGCTGTTGTTGCTGCTGCTACTGTTGTTGCTGCTGCTGCTGCTGTTGCTGCTGTTGTTGCTGCTGCTGTTGTTGCTGCTGCTGCTGCTGTTGCTGCTGTTGTTGCTGCTACTGTTGTTGCTGCTGCTGCTTCTGTTGCTGCTGCTGTTGTTGCTGCTGCTGCTGTTGTTGCTGCTGCTG
>NC_042999.1:152705075-152712575 GCF_006345805.1 Octopus sinensis
GCTCATCGATAGAAGAATCCAGTTCATCAATGTCCGCTCCAGTATGACCACGTTCTCCATAACGGAAAGCATTAAACGAAAACAATAATAGAGGATATTAAATAGTGTGGGCAGTGTATCACTGGTATTTGGTTTAACTATTAATGAGATTTCGATAGGTTTTTGTTTACATCCTTTGAAATTTAAAATCAGAAGAATTTAGACAACGAAATACAGTGAGAATTCAA
Source organism: Octopus sinensis (assembly GCF_006345805.1). NCBI lineage: Eukaryota > Metazoa > Mollusca > Cephalopoda > Octopoda > Octopodidae > Octopus > Octopus sinensis. The sequence continues at coordinate 152,705,303 of NC_042999.1, forward strand.
CGGCACTTTCTACCGTTTTAAAATTTGCCGGCGTTAACAAAAATTCTAAATAAAAAAAGTAGAAAAAAGTAATAAAACAGGCAAAAGATGACAAAAACTAAAATAAAAAAATTACTGTCGAAGAGGAAAAAATATTATAAAATTATTCTAAAAATATAAAATGATAAAATGTCCTGTAAAAGAAATAACATCACAGAAAAAAGGGTAAATATATTAAAAAATTAAAACAAAAAATGAAATAACATAATAACATAACTAAAAAATGGCGCATAAAATATATAACAAAAATTCAATTAAGAAAATAGCGATTGCTATTTCCTTCGCTTATCTAGAGAAAATGTTAAAATAAAAGGAAGGGGAAAAATAATATTGGAGAACAAAAAACAAGATGACAAGAAGGAGTAAAGTGTGGAGGTGACGGAGCTTATAGGTGGTCGTTTAAATTGTTAGAAATGGCAGCTAAGCATTCATTCAATCATACACTTGGTTCAGGCATGACTGTGTGGTGAGAAGCTCGCTTCTTGTTTCGGTGTTACTACGTATCACCTAAGGCAAAGGTTTTCAGCTTATAGCCCCGGGCCGACCAAAGCTTTCTGAGCATACTTGGTAAACGGAAACTGAAAGAAGCTCATCGTAAATATATAACATGTATGTATGTATGTATGCATTATCTATCTATCTATCTATCTATCTATCTATCTATCTATCTATCTATCTATCTATCTATCTATCTATCTATCTATCCTATCTATCTCTCTATATCTCTCTCTCTCTCTCTCCCTCTCTCTCCCTCTCTCTCTCTCTCTCTCTCTCTCTCTCTCTCTATCTATCTATTTGTGTGTTTGTGAATGTTTGTATGTATCTGTGCGTATGTATATTATTGATATATATTCACATATATGGACGCATATGTATGTATATATGTGCGCGTGTGTCTGTCCCCCACCGCTTGACAACTGGTTTTGGTTTGTTTACAGCCTCCTAACATAGCGTTTCGACAAAAAGAGGGGTAGAATACGTTCCCAACTTAAAAAAAAAAATAGGTACTAGGGTCGATTTGTTCGACTAAACCCTTCATAGATGCTGCACCAGAATGGTCGCAATCCAATGAGTGAAACAAGTAAAAGATATTAAGTGATCAGGTATAGAATATTTTTTGATAATAGACGTGTCCAATTAGAGCCGACCCGGGGCTAAACAGCAGCAACAATAACAACAACAACAGCGACGAAAGCAATAATGACATCGACGACGACAAAGACAGAACGAAACTATCAAATATCAGACAAATTAATGATAGTAAAAATAATAATTAAACGAGGAAATTAACTGCCAGGAATTATCAAGGAGCAAACAGCAAAAACAGCAATGCAATGAAAATAACAACGTCGCCACCGCCGCCGCTGACAACAGCAACAACAACAACAACAACAACAAACAACCAACAACAACAACAACAATAACAAACAACCTTATAATTAAACAAGGAACTCAACAGTAAGAGATTAACAAGGCAGTAAGAACAAATAATAACAACAACAGCAATAATAATAATAATAATAATAATGATGATAATAATAATAATAATAATAATAATAATGAAAATAATAATAATAATAATGATAATAATAATAATAATAATAATAATAATAATAATAATAATGATAATAATGATAATAATAATAATAATATTAATGATGATGAAAAAGAAAGAAAAAGAAGAGGAAGGAGAAGAAGGAGATGAAAAAGAAGAAGAGGGAGAAAGGAAGAAAATATTAATAACAAGATTCATTTATAAAAAAAGTATCAAAAAAATAAACAATTGCTAAAAAATATCAACAAAAAAAAACAAAAAAAAAACAAAACATATATTGTAAAATATCAAAAAAGCAGTAAAAAAATAAGGAGAATAAAAATAAAAAGGAAAAATAAAAATAATATGAAATAATTAAGCAACATGTTGTAATTATCAACATCTTACATGATGGCAGCAAATATTAGAAGTTGTCATCATCGTCATCATCATCAGCAGTAATTGTCTCCTCCTCTTCCTCCTCCTCAGCATCATCATCACCGAGAGCGTCATTACCGTCGTTATCATTGTCGACGTCATCGTCATCACCACCGGCAACTTTGCCGCCACCACCACCGCCACCACCACCATCACTGCCGCCGCCTCCACCACCACCACAACCACCACCACCACCACCACCATCATCATCATCATCATCATCATCATCATCATCATCACCGTAGACATTGTGTCAACGTCGATGTCATTATCGTCGTAAACATCAGCATCGTCAATGTCTTCATCATCACCATCATCATCACCATCATCATCATCATCATCATCATCATCATCATCATCCATCATATCATCATCTTCATTATCATCATCGTCATAGTCATCATTATCATCATCATCATCATCACCATCGTCGTCGTCGTCTTCATCATCATCATCCCCATCATCCTTCTCTGTGAATTTGTTCTTTTGATTTAGGCTTATTGTTTAGGCTTATAAGACTTCATACAAAAAGATAAATGCCTTTGTGGCGTTCTGTTGCTTTTCAGCAGGTTCCTAGTTCAAAACCAGGAGAGAGCGACTCAGAGTTTCGCCTTTCGTGGACCGAAAATTTTATCGACTGTGCAACAGTTTCACCAAATTGTATAAATAAAGAATAAGATGAAGAAGAAAGAGAAGACCAAGAAGAATAAGAAAAAAAAAGAAAAGAAGGAAGAAGAAGAAGAAGAAGAAGAAGAAGAAGAAGAAGAAGAAGAAGAAGAAGAAGAAGAAGAAGAAAAGAAAGAATAGAAGAAAGAGTAGCGGAAGAAGAAAAAGAAGAAGAAGAGGAAGAAGAAGAAGAAGAAGAAGAAGAGACGAAAAAAAGAAAAGAATGAATAGTGGAAGAAGAAGAAGAGGAAGAAGAAGAAGAAGAGGAAGAAGAAGAAGAAGAAGAGGACGAAGAAGAAAAGTAAGAGAAGAGGAAGAAGAAAAGGAAGAAGGAAAAAGAGAAGAGGGAGAAAAGGAAGAAAAAAGAAAGAGAAGAGGAAGAAACAGAAAATGAAAAGAAGGAAAGGACGAAGAAGAAGGGAGTGGGAGTGGAATTGAAGAAGTACTTCAAACGAAGTTCGTCAAAAATCTCACAATATGGAAACGAAGTAGAAAGACACAAATTTGTAGCAAAAACAAGAACATTATAACCATCGCCACCACCACCACCACCACCACCACCACTACCACCACCGCCACCACCATTAACAACATCAGCCATAACCATGAGGTGTAAAACCACCACTACCATCACCACCACCACTACAACCAACACTAGTACCACCGCCGCTGCTACTACTGCTACTGCTACCACCACTACCACCACCACCACCACCACCACCACAGTGTTTATAGAACTACCATCATCATTACTGCCACAAAGACCACTATTACCATGATCACCACTGTTATCCCTACCACCACCACCATCGCCAGTACTACCATTAACACCATTAACTCCAAAACTACCACCCCCACCCCGCCCTGCCATCAATGCCAGAACCACTGCCACCACCACTAGTATTAAATTCACCACCACCACCACCACAACAACAACAACAACAACACAACAACAGCTACAAGAGCAGAATGAAGAGAAAGCTAATCAAAAATATTTGAAAAAAAACCCAACAAAAATAATAAATAAGCGACGCGGAAAATGAAAAAGAAAACAAAAAAACATAATTCATGATTAAAAAAAAGACATACAAAACAAACAGAGTGAATAAAAAAAAAATGGAAAAGAAAAAAAAAAACGGCGACAAATAGAAAAATAAAAATAAAGAAAAAAAAACCTTAATTATTGATTTGTTTTGATGAGAGTATAATGGCAAAAATGTAATTGATAATTATAAAATAGAAAGGGAAATAACAATATATATGTTTGTGTGTGTGTATATATGTGTGTGTGTGTATATTTATGTATATGCATATATATATATGTATATATATATATATATATATATATATATATATATATATATATATATATATATATTGTATATATATATACATATTTTCCTCTTCTTTTTTCTTTTTTCTTCTTACTTTTCTCTTTCTTTTCTAGAAAAGTAGGAAAGAAAGAGAAGAGAAAGAAATAAAGAAGGAAAAGGAAAGAGAAGAGTTCTCTTTCTTCTCCTTCTTTACTTTTTTCTCTTCTCTTTCTTTTCTACTTCTTTTATTCTTCCTCTTCTTTTTCTTCTCCTTCTTCTTCTTCTTCTTCTTCTTCTTCTTCTTCTTCTTCTCTCTATATATGCATACACACACACACATACACACACACACACTTAAGCTGTTCGGCTAGGGTGTTGTGGTGTTGGTGGTAGTGGTAGTTTCCGATGGTGATCGTGGTGATGGTGTTGGTATTCGTGGTAGTGAGGGGTCTTCGGTGGTGGTGGGGTCGTCGTCAGTGGTGGTGGTGGTGGTGGCCGTAGTTCTTGGTGGTGTTGGTGGAGATGGTTTTAACAATGTCGATGCTGCTGCTTTTGCTGATGATGAGGAGGACGGAGCGTGAAAGAAGGAGGAGGAGGAGGAGGAGGAAGAAGAGGGCAACAACGATGATGACACTGATGACGTTACATTTACACCAGCATACGCTCATACGTATCCTATGTGCGTGTATGTGTCTAATTTATATATATATATATATATGTATGTATGTATGTAATGTATAAGAATACAAAAAATGGAACAAGAAGGTAACAGGCGCAACAAGACATCCAGACAGTTAGATGACACAAAAAGGACAACAAAACAAGGACGGTCATTCGGACATTCGGAGAGTTTTCTTTCGTCAGTCGAGATCCAGGTTATCTTTGCAGTTTCGGTTGGTTATGTATGTTGTATATATATATAATTATTATATGTACACACACACACACACACACACACACACACACACACATATATATATATATATATATATATATATATATATATATATATATATATATATATATTCACAAAATTGAGAAGAAAAAAGCGATTAATTAGCATGGAAGACTAAGTGACGAATACTGAATTGACAAATTAATATTGTGTGGAGTCAAAAGATTTGTAATATTTCGGCAACTTATTTACTTTATTCATCAAGTTATAACAAACCCCGCCTGGCCTTCAAAGTAGGAAGCTAGGTTTGGATGTGGCATCATTCTGATTTCAAAATCCTGGAGTTTACTTCGTGTTGTTCGAACAGTATGAGGCTTTGCGTTGTTTTGCTCCAGAAGGGCGTGCTTTCTGCTGGGTATTCTTGCCCCACAGTGGTATACATCCACTCCTATTGCTCGAAGTACAGGTTCGTATCGATGGTTCGACCGTTAGGAACGAAATCGTTGTGAATTATCCCCTCATAATTCAACTAAACCCAAAACATCATTTTGTGTTCGAAACGCCTGTGTTAGGAGACAGGTTCCGGAACCTGGCCCTTGCTTAACCATTGCTTTTACACGTTAGGATTTCTGAAAAATATCTCCCTCGGATTATTACTTGTTTCGATCCATGGCTCATTTCTTGCGCTCACGACGCTCCAACGACCACATGACGGAGTTCTTTGCTTCAAAAAACAATAACTGGTATCAGCGTCAGATCAAAGAACAGGCACAAAGGTGGCTTCAGACGGCGCAGTGTAACGCGATGTCCTCTAATTTAAATGCTTGGCTACTTTTGCTATAATTTGACGAATAAAGCAAATATGTCACCAAAATATGACTCAACACAATAATTTTGATATTGAGATATGGTACTACTAAACCATTCTTTTTTGGGTTCAAAGACTACTATAATCGATACACAGGATTCTTCTAAACATATTATGCTAGTAAACTGTTCTGCTACCAATACACTTACACATACACGCACACACATACATGTATATAAATACGTATTTGTATGTGTACATTGGTCAGTTAAAGTTGAGACGGTGTCACGTGACAACTTGCTGGGGCTGCCTGCTGGAGCCTAGCAACAGGTATTTAAAGGGAAAAAAAATTGACAAGGCAGTCAGTCGCCGGCTGACACTCGTTGACGCTACATCGAAGAGGTCAAGAAACAGAAGAAAAAGAAGAAAGAAGACATGCACCAAACACCAGAGCTGAAGACACCTCCGAAAGAGGGGGGCCGCCACGTCAAAACGGTAGAGGAGTAGGGGCCGAAACTGGACGTGGTTCCTCCTGATGATGTCTTGAGCTAACTGGATCCTATAAAGGTAGCAGACCACGAAACACGGTTGAAATTCCTACATACATGCAGGCGCGCACACGTATATATGTATACTCATTCACAAGCAGCTCACGTGGTAGCAGGTACTGAAGAGCACTAATAACTACAAAGTGCATCCATCAGTCCATTAGAAAACGCTTTCAGCTGATGTTTCTTTTTGTAAAAATAGAATAGTATTACTGAAGCATTGTGTGTTATTACATTAAAGAGATTTGTATAAGGCCGGAACAATGCGAGAAGATGTAAAGCAAACTACAAAACAGAAAAGAAAACAAAATAAAGTTGTAGTTTTACTATATATTCCTATGACCCCTTTTCCAGGACATGGAAAAGGAAGGTTGTTGCTCAGATGTCTGGAGGAAGAAGGTGACATGCGCAGATTCGTGTTGCTATGGTAATCAGTCTGCTTCATCTAATTCTTTCCTGTTGTTTAAGGCTGGTGTCACTTTGTTGATAAGGAGATCCTCCATGATTCTGAGATTGTTTCTGTTGCGTTGAATGGTCCTAATGAATACCTTGAAGTTCCGGGCCTGGCACTTCTCTAGGTGTTTTTTGATTGAGGCTTCTATGCACATATGTTCTTTCATTCGAACCCGTAATTTTCTGGTGGTACGCCCAATGAGAATAAAACTGGCTAAGAGGTCCCACACTTCTCAAAAGTCTGATAGTAAGCTTACTACTTGCTCCATTTCCCTGGAGCTACAAGGTTTGTTGTGTTTATATAAGAAGATTGAGTACTTGGTTCTCTAGGACTGTTCAAGGGATGTAGACACCTCTGATGGGAAACTAACAAGTGTTGAAAATAATAGATTAAGGCTGTTCATGTGATTAAGATTATAGATTAAGGCTGTTCAACCTTCGGAGAGATACGTTAATTTTGATCACCTTGACCGACCAGTCCGTCAGGCGTCCATTTGACACCGCTGGTTACAGTACGCTGTCCACTCCTCTCTGGATCGCGCCTTTCTCATCCACGTGATCCCAATCGTCCTCCTGAAG
>NC_042999.1:152722575-152740075 GCF_006345805.1 Octopus sinensis
TTTCCCCCATCAATCTTTCTCTGTCTTTCTTTTGCTCTCTCTAGCATGAAGTTTCCATTGCACTCCTCTCTCTCTCTCCTTCATTACACTGTTTCTCCCCTACCAATCTTTCTCTCTCTTTCTTTTGCTCTCTCTGGCATGATGTCTCCATCGCAATCCTCTCTCTCTCTCTTTGTTTTTCCCCTATCAATCTTTCTCTGTCTTTCTTTTGCTCTCTCTAGCATGATGTCTCCATTGCACTCCTCTCTCTCTATCTCTCTCTCTCTCTCTTCACACATACATAAAGACTCACTTTATTGGAAAACCTTACTCTCTACACCACATTCACTGTCTTTCTATTTTCTTTCCCATTTTCCCTCTCTCTTCCTCTGTTATAAAGGTTTACTTTACATATCTAATTCTCTTTCCATCTTTTACTCTTTTACTCGTTTCAGTCATTTGACTGCGGCCATGCCTGAGCACCGCCTTTAATCGAAGAAATTGACCGACTTGTAAGCCTAGTATTTATTCTATCGACCTCTTTTGTCGAACCGCTAAGTTTTGGAGATATAAGCACACCAATATCGGTTGTCAAGCGATGGTGGTGACGGGACAAACACAGACACAAAGACACACACACACACACACACACACAAATAAATACATACACGACGGGCTTCTTTTAGTTTCCATCTACCAAATCCACTCATAAGGCTTTGGTCGGCCCTATGCAATAGTAGAAGACACTTGCCGAAGGTGCCACACAGCGAAACTGAACTCGGTTCCATGTAGTTGGGAAGCAAGCTTCTTATCACACAACCACGTCTTTCCATCTTTTTATCCCCCCTTATTTTAAACCTCCTTTCTTTTATGCAACATCTCTAGTTATCGCTCTATCAAGCTCTCTTTCTCTACATTTCTCTCTCTCTCTCCCTCTCTTTCTCTCAATGTATCTTTCTTTCAACGCACTCACAAGCATCTTACTATAAATCTCTTCTCTCCCTCGCTCTATTTCGATGACCGTCTCTCCCATTCTCTCCTCTCTCTACATCTTGTTCTCATTCTCTTTCAATTTTTCTCTTTGTTCATCCATTGATCTCTTTCCCCTTTTTCTCTCACCACTTTTATCCATGCTTTATGCCTTCCTTGAAATGGTGGCATTTTCATCTCTATTGAATAATTTTTATTGTGGTTCATTTCTTGTTTCAGTCAATTTTATCCTTACCATTATGATTATTGGCAGATTGGTTAAGGCAGCGGTTTTCAACCGGGGCCCACATGGTCCTTGGGGTCACATGAGTTTCTACTCTTAAAATGTATGTATGTATGTATGTATGTGTGTATGTATGTATGTATGTATGTATGTAACTTAGTGTTCTTAACATTGGAAGCTGCCTCCATCTCTTCTGCTTTCTTCCGCCACCAAGTAACCTGCATACTTCGAATCATTCTTTTGCACATCTGCTTTTATCTCTTTGAAAAAATTCTATTTTGGTGAGAATCATTTGCCAGTAATGAATGCAATGCCTTTCGTTTTTCTGCCAACAAATGTTGAATATTTCCATCACTTTCATCAAACAAATCTTGATGTTTCTTTTTCTTTACTCCTAAAAGTTCTTTGCTTAAATTGTATAGTTGTCCTCTGAAGACCACCCAATCATCTGTCCAATCCAAATTTTCGATTTTCTGCTGAAATTCTACTCTAACTGAAGATTCCCATTCAAACATTTAGGGATTTCAGTGCCACTTTGTCTACTTTTTGGCTTCACTACAAACTTGATCTTTCTAAGAACCAAGCGATGATTTGTCCAACATTCCGCTCCCCGCATGACTCACACTATACAGAAATCTATCTTATTCCGCTTTCTAGTTATCATATAGTCTCTCAGGTGCCATTGTTATGAACTTATCTTTTGAAATTATTGTAGTTTTGAACTTATCTATTTGCTGAAAAGCAGTGCTCATAATAAATAGATTCAGCTCAGAACTTACATCTGTAACAAAAGTAAGTCATTGCTGTTACAATTTCCCACTCCATGTCTTCCAATCACATCCTATGTCTCATGATCTTTACCAACTCTAGCATTAAATACGAAGTTATTATATAATCTCTTTCGTGAGGTGTATGGACCATCACGCCCTAGTTTGGCTCACGTGAAGAATAGGAATGGTGGTTTATTGAGGGATCCATCTTAAAACAATGGGAAGACCATTTCAATGAACTTCTGGATCGACCATCAGTTGTTGATGAAAAAAGTATTGATTTCACAGAATGCACCTATTGAGTGCTTAGATGACACCCTGTCAGTGGAGAAAACAATAAAAGCAGTATCAAAGCTGAACAGTGGCAAAGCACCAGGAGTTGATGGTCTTAGTGTAGAACTATTTAAGTTTGAAGGGTATTACTTGCTGGAAATGCTGACGGTAGTAATACAGAAGATATGGAAAAATGCAGTTATGCCAAAAGGCAGGAAGGATGCAGTCATAGAAGTTGTGTTCAAGGGTAAGGGACAAAAGGATAAATGAAATAACTTCCGTGGTATTTGCCTGCTTGCTACAACCGGCAAAGTTTTATCACGAATAATGTTGGACCAGCTGCAGAGCTATGTGGCTGATGTGATTTTTCCTGAATTACAGGGTGGATCCAGAAATTGTCGGGATATTGTTGACATGATCTTCTCTGCACGCCAGTTACAGGAATAGTGTGTGGAACAGCAATAGGACTTTGTCAGGTATCCATTGATCTTACTAATGCTTCTGACTCTGTCAATCTAACTGCCTTGCAGGAGATCTTGAGGAGATTGGATGCCCGGTAAAGTTTCTCGTTATTCTGAAGCAATTTCATGATGGCTTGGAGGTAAGGATCAACATTGGTGGAAAGCTCTCAGAGCCTATCTCTGTCATGAATGGGGTAAAACAAGGTGACATACTAGCGCCCACTCTCTTCACCCTCTATTTTAATATTGTTTCCCAATTGGCTTTCAAACAGCACAGCAGAAAAAAATCGCACAACAGGACAAAATCGGACAGCAGGAAAAATCTTTAACATCAGAAGACTGTCAACTAAGTCATGGACGTCCTCAACTCTTATTAGAAGCCTCCTCTATGCAGATAGAGTTATGGCTTAACCATAACTCTAACCAAAACAGGAATGCCATACATAGAACCTGGTATCTTCGTGTATGGAAGACAACTTGCTGTAGTTTCTAAGTTTGTTTACTTAGTGAGCACACTAAGCACATCAGCAAATCTTCATGATGAATTGTCACTACTCATTAAGAAAGCCAGTTTTGCTTTTGGCAAACTGGAAGATCGTCTGTGGTTCGGACATGGTATTTCCATTGCGATAAAGATTAAGGTATACAATACATGTATCTTAACCTCTTTATTGTATGCTTGTGAAACCTGGACTGCGTACCGTAAGCACTTAAAACGTATGGAAAGTTTTCATTAACAAAGTCTCAGAGGGATTTTTGAGGATCAGCTGGAAAATGTTTGTGAGTGACGATGAGGTGCTTGAAAGAGGGAAAAGCTTCAGTATTGAAGCTTTGCTATTGCAGTATAGTTTGAGATGGAGTGGACACTTGGTCAGAATGACAGACAACAGAATGATTAAACAACTTTTTTTTGCAGAGAATTAGGGTTAGAGTAAGCGTCCGTCCCACAAACCAAAGATGAGGTAGAAAGATTGTCTGAAATTGGAATTGAATAAGATAAACATTCCAGTTGACAACTTGGAAAATTTAGCGCATTGCCGAGAAAAATGGAAAAATGAACAAGGGCTGTGTATGAAGGCAAAAATGAATTTGAAAGGAAGAGAATGGGGGATGCTAAGACCAAAGGAAAGATGAGAAAAAGTGACAGGAATGAAGTTCTAACAAGCATTAATGAACGAGATGATCTTACATCTAATGAATGTGGAAAGATTTGCCTTAGTAAGGCTGAGCTAAAGAGCCATCTGAAATCACACATTGCACAACCGCACGTTGATTATAGATGGAGAGATGATTTCGAATCCATACTCTCTCATAAAGTATGCAGATCAAAAAGTAGCTTGAAAAGGTATAGTAAAGTTCCTTGAGATGTATGTATGTATGTATGTATGTATGTATGTATGTATGTATGTATGTATGTATGTATGTATGTATGTATGTATGTATGTATGTATGTAAGTATGCATGTATATATGTATGCATGTATATATGTGTGTGCAATAGACCAATTGTACATCTACAAAGCACAAAATATTTTAACCTTTTTAGTATAGGCATGGCTGTGTGGTAAGAAGCTTGCTTCCCAACCACATGGTTCCAAGTTCAGTTCCACTGCATGATACCATAGACAAGTGTTTTCTGCTATAACCTCGGGCTGAACAAAGCCTTGTGAGTGGATTTCGTTGACGGAAACTGAAAGAAGCACGTCGTATATATGTACGTATATCTGTGTGTGTGTGGTGTGTGTGTGTGTGTGTGTGTGTGTGTGTGTGTGTGTGTGTGTGTGTGTCTTTGTGCATGTGTTTGTCTTCCACCATCACTTGACAACCAGAATTGGTGTGTTTACGTCCCAGTAACTTAACGGTTCGGCAAAAGAGACCGATAGAATAAGAACTAGCCTTTAAAAAGACGTACTGGAGTCGATCGATTTCTTCGACTAAAACTCTTCAAGGCTGTGCCCCCAGCATGGCCGCAGTGAAATGGCCGAAACAAATGAAAGATAAATCATGCGATTCCTAATAATATTCAATTATAAAATTATAACTCTTTACTCTTTTCTCTTTTTATTCTTTTACTTGTTTCAGTCATTTGACTGCGGCCATGCCGGAGCACCGACTTTAGTCGAGCAAATCGACCCCGGGACTTATTCTTTGTAAGCCCAGTACTTATTCTATCGGTCACTTTTGCCGAACCGCTAAGTGACGGGGACGTAAACACACCAGCATCGGTTGTCAAGCAATGCTAGGGGGACAAACACAGACACACAAATACACACACACATACATATATATATATATATATATATATATATATATATACGACAGGCTTCTTTCAGTTTCCGTCTACCAAATCCACTCACAAGGCATTGGTCGGCCCGGGGCTATAGCTGAAGACACTTGCCCAAGATGCCACGCAGTGGGACTGAACCCGGAACCATGTGGTTGGTTAGCAAGCTACTTACCACACAGCCACTCCATAAGGACTTTTCTTAAGCATAGAATGTTTATTAGGGTCCAGCAGAGTAAAACAGTAATCAGAGGTGTTCAAAAGGGGAGAAAGGGTTGAGGAACACAGAGAGCATTGCACCAGAACTAATATGGGCATCTACCTTCCTTTCTTTTTTCTTTCTTCCTTCCTTCTTTTCATCCTTCCTTCCTTTATTCCTTCTTTCGTTCGTTTGTTCTTTTTTCCTGTTTTCCTTCCATTCTTTCTGTCTTTCTTTCTTTTTCTTTCTTTCTTTCTTTCTTTCTCTCTTTCTTTCTTTTGTTCTTCCTTCTTTCTTTCTTCTTTTCATCCTCCCTTCCTTCCTTTATTCCTTCTTTCGTTCATTCGTTCTTTTCTTCTTTTCTTCCTTTCGTCCTTCCTTTTTTCTTTCCTTCTTTCTCTTTCTTTCTTTCCTTCTTTCATTCCTTCCTCATTTTCATCCTTCCTTCCTTCCTTCCTTCCTTCCTTCCTTCCTTCCTACCTTCCTTCCTTCCTCTCTTTCTTTCTTTCTTTCTTTCTTTTTTTCTTCCTTTCTCCCCCTTTCCTCTCTCTTTCCATTTGCAACACTTCGCCTTTGCAACACTTCGCCTTTGCAACACTTCGCATTAGCAACACTTCGCAAAGGGGTATTTTACCCGAAATATCAGTACCATTAAACGCCTTTAAAGTAACATTTCAATATATTTGTTCTAGTTTTTATTTATGTTTAATCTTCCAATTGCATTACTGTAGCCTTCTAATAACGCATTTCTATCCACATAATCATCCACTATATATGTATATATATATATATATATATCTATATATATAATATATAATATATATATATATATATATATATATATATATATATATATATATGCATAATACTTATAATATCAACTACATACGCAAATATAAGCTGTCCAAATTATGTTTTACTGCCTTGTTGCTCCTACAAATTTATGTAAGAATTTCTTTCGAATTATACATGGTTCTGTTTTAAAAAATTGTTTTCCTGCACCCTGCCCACCCTGTTTCCCATTTATTGGATATGTAAATTGAAAAACAACAAAAAACACACACAAAATAACCAGAAACAATTGTGCGAAAAAAAAATCTCTCAGCTGATATAACACCAGCAACAACCGACAATATTACTGGAGAATTTTAATCTTAGTTTTAAGCAAATGTGTCGAGATATCTGGCATACTTGATTTACGATATATGCATCTATGTATGTGTATATATATATATATATGTATATATACAAACATAATACTAACATATATACATCTATATATATATTATAATATATCTATACGTACACACACACATATATATATGTGGGTGTATGTGTGTGTGCGTGTATGTGTGTATGTTAGATATATACATGTTAGTATGTATGACTGTGTTTGCATAAAAAAAACTAAATAGATGTCTACATGCATATAGAAACATATATATATATATATAAACATATATACAGACAGATACAGATACAGACACACACACACACTCACATGCACACACTCTCTCTTTCTCTCTTTCCCTCTCTCGCTCTCTCGCTGTCTATCTCTTTCTGACTCATAGATTTTAGAACAGAAAAATATATATTAGAATTGTAAATGTTTGCACGTATGTGTATGTTTGCATATATATATATATATATAATATATATATATATATATATATATACAGAGAGAGAGAGAGAGAGAGAGAAAGACCAACAAAATGGGGCAAGAATGCAAAACATTCAGAGAGGTGATGCAAAAAGGGACAATAAAACATCCATATAGACGATACAAAGAAAACAGGGATGGGTCATTCTGAGTTTTCTTTCCTCAGTTGAGTTCCAGATTATCATTGCAATTTCGGCTGGTTATATTCGAAATTGCTCCAATATGGCCATTTCCAAAGAAAAACTAATCTAAGAGCATTAGATTCCTTGGAAGAAAGCAGCGAATGTATCCGAAAACAAGGACGGAAAAAACGGAGAATGTTACACAAATACAAATAACAGGACATAACAACAGGTAGCTTTCGACTAAGGACGAATTAAATTAAGGTAGCGTGGGTGGAAATAAAGCCTTACGGCAGGGATACACATACACACATTTATAGGCACATATACATATATGTATCTAACGCATACATGCACCTATGCAAACGTGTGTGGAGTGGCTGTGTGGTAAGTAGCTTGCTTACCAGCCACATGGTTCTGGGTTCAGTCCCACTGCGTGACACCTTGGACAAGTGTCTTCTACTATAGCCTCAGGCCGACCAAAGCCTTGTGAGTGAATTTGGTAGACGGAACCTGGAAGAAGCCTATCGTATATATGTATATATTTATATGTGTGTGTGTCATTGTTTTTGTGTTTGTCCCCCGCCTACCACCGCTTGGCAACCGATGCTGGTGTGTTTACATCCTCGTAATTTAGCGGTTCGACCAAAGAGACCAATAGAATAAGTACTAGGCTTACAAAGAATATGTCATGGGGTCGATTTGTCAAGGGTCAACCGATTAAAACATTTCTTGTTTACCTGCTGAAGATTATCCATGACGTCCAGTGATAATCATCTTCATTTATGAATATCCCCGCTGAATGCTACACGCCCTTCCTCAATATGCATTTCCGGTTACAGATTGGGACATAGAAATACTTCGATGATCAGGGCAGCTTTTAGTCTGCGCGCTTCTGTCTGCGGATAACATTTATTCCGGAAGTGTTCAGCCCTCACCATTTTCAACAGCAACACTATCAAACTGGCAATGACCTTCATTCGCGAAGGCTTGGTGTAGTACCTCATGAGAATGGACATTTTTTGATATTCGAAAAGTGACGAGCTGAAAGAATCGTTAGTGCGGCGGACAAAATGCTCAGCGGCATTTCTTAAGATTTTACGTTCCGTGTTCAAAGGTCAACCTCACCTTATATAGTTTTGGGTTCGATAAAACTTGTACCGGTCAAGCAATGGGGTCGTTCTCGCCGCAAAATTTTTAATCTTGTGCTTCCTGTAGAAAATAATTATTTGACCTTTGAACCACTTTTTTGGCCGCTCAACCAGGTTTTATCATGGTGTCGCTATAGCAGTCATTAGTTGAGGATCTTACTGCAAAGACGTAAGTCGGACATGTGCAAAACACGTCTCAAGCAGTCTCAGTTGATACTTGTATTGCGTGCATTCGCTGGTACTGTTGTATGCATACATACCTACATACATACATACCTACATACCAACATACATATATAGATACCTACATGCATACGTACATACATACCAACATACATGACTGCATACCTACATACATGCATGCCTACATACATGCATACATATATACATGCATACATACATACATGCATATATAATAAATACATACATGCATACATACATACATGCTTACATACACACATACATACCTACATACCTACATACATACATACATACATACCTAAATACCTACTTACATACGTACATACATACATACCTACATACATACCTATATACATACATGTATAGATACATACATACATACATACATACATACATACATACATACATACATACATACATACATACATAACTCTTGGTTTGCATGTATGAGTGGCTGCTTGTTATTATTGCTTAAAAAAAAACGTTCTGTTTTCCATTTATAAATAAATCGCAAATATATTTTCGATATCTTTCTTGAACTCAGTGAAAAGGTTATAATTTTCTGAACGAACGTAAAAACGTTTATATTTTATTTATTCGAATCACAGGAAACACCTGTTGAATTCCATACAATAAACTCTAATCAGCAGGACTGTTGGCAAAGAAGTTTTTGCTAAAATCACACAGCGTGTTATGTTATCACGCATTTTTTGTTATTTAAAGAAAAAAAAACTGATTGTCGTCAAAATAAACGAACGCGAGATAACAAAAAAATAATACAAACATTAATGATGCCATCTTTGGAAGATTCAAATGATTTGCTCTAGCCTTTTTTTTATGTCTATTTGTCGGGTCGAGGAAAGAATCATTGTGCGGCCGAGCGATCTGTTAACATATAATAACTAAACCTCCTTCCTGAATTACACCCTGCTGGTTTTTGAAACTGTATGTGGGATTGTATTGGATAATGGCTTTCTATTTACGCTGTTTGAAAATAAAGAGGAGATGGTCATAACTGGAATGCTTTTGATCATTGGGTTGCTCAATCAGGTTAGCAATAACTTTATAAATATGTTAAACAGCTTCGTTTGATAATACCACGAATTGGTCCTTGAGAACTTTACTAGTGTCCTCTTAGTTGCCGAATGAATGCACGGGTCTCTGCATGGTCACTTGACCTGCTGAAAATAGGAACCAAATCTCAAATCATTCCCATGCCATAAGGTATGGGGAATTTATTTATTGCATGATTACGGTTTTCTATATAAAATATCTGAAAATTGAGTTGGTGGTCATAACTGGAACGCTTTTGATCATATGACTGCTCAATCAGAAATGACGTAGGGTTAGCAATAACAACCTGTATATTACACTTTATAATCATGTTAAATACTTTAAGTTGTTTTGACAGGCATAATCTGATGCCTGGTTTAATAACTCTTTCTATTATAAGGGCAGGGCCGGAAAATTTGGGGGCATGGTATGGCTAGTCGATTATATCGATTTCACTGGTCAGTTGGTACTTATTTTATCGACCCCGAAAGGATGAAAGGCAAAGTCGATCAAGAAAGAAATACTACTAAAACTATTGTCCAACGCGTTAACGATTCCGCCAGCTTGTCGCCTTTCTGCCTGGTTTTAAAATGGCTTCAAATTTTGGCATAAGGCCAGTAAGTTCAGGGAAAGGAGTAAGTCTATTACATCGATCCCAGTGTTTCACTGGTACTTATTTTATCGACCCCGAAAGGCAAGGTCGACCTTAAGGGGATTTGAACTCAGAACGTAACGACGGACGAAATACTGCTGAGCGTTTTGCCCGGCAAGTTAACGATTCTGCTAACTCACAGTCTTTCTGCCTGGTTAAATAATCCTTTCTACTAAAGGCACAAGGCCTGACATCTGGGGGGCGGGGGCCAGTCGATTAGATCGACCCGTGTTTCACTGGTACATAATTAATCGACCCCGAAAGGATGAAAGGCAAAGTAACCATGGGACATAGTACTCTATGACTTTTCTAAGTTCAAACCACAACGCTTAAACTCATCTTGGCAGATACACTTAGCAGCAGTTCTTCTGTCTTTACGTTCTGAGTTCAAATTCCACCGAGGCCGACATTAACTTTCATCCTTAAGGGGTTGTTAATATAAATGCTGTCTGAAGAGTAATCCACTTAAACACTTCCTCTGAACTTGCTGCGCTGTGCCAAAAATTGAAACCAATATATATGTGTGTGTATGGGTATCTATATGTACACATAAGAGTAGCTGTGTGGTAAGAAGCTTATTCCCAATCACATGGTTCCGGGTTCAGTCTCACTGCGTGGGACCTTAGGAAAGTGGCTTCTACTATAGCCTCAGGCCGACCAAAGCCTTGTGAGTAGATTTCGTCGACGGAAACTGAAAGAAGCCTGTCGTATATATATATATATATATATATATATATACGTGTATGTTTGTATGTCTGTGTTTGTCCCCCACCCTCGCTTGACAACCGATGGTGGTGTGTTTACGTCGCCATAACTTAGCGGTTCGACAAAAGAGAGCGATAGAACAAGTACTAGGCTTACAAAGAATAAGTCCTGGGGTCGATTTGTTCGACTAAAAGCGGTGTTCTAGCATGGCCGCAGTCACAAGACGGAAACAAATATCAGAATACATACATATATATTGTTTATCTGCGTAACTGGCTCTCTCTCTCTCTCTCTCTCTCTCTCTCTCTATATATATATATATATATATTATATATATATATATATTATATATATATATATATATATATATATATATATATATATATATATATATATATACATGTATGTATATATACATGCGTATATGTATGTGCATGTGTGTATAAATATATATGTATACATGTATGTGTGTGTATATATATATACACACACAGACATGCAGATATATATATTATATATATTGTCATTTGTGTAACAATTAAGGATAATCTCTTAATAAGGGATCTTAACAAGAAATTATCGGGTAGCTAGCGTGAAACCTCATAAAAGAAAAGAATTCGAAATAATTTTTTTCTTTTGAACAAATTAATTATATCTATATTGTATAGAGGGCATTATTACACATAAATGCCTCACACTAGGAGGGACAAAGTCATTACTACCATTTGGTAGTAATGACTTTGTCCCTCCTAGTGTGAGGCATTATGTGTAATAATGCCCTCTATACAATATATATTGTCATTTGTGTAACACTGGCCAGAGCAAAGAATTGGCTTCTAAAGGCAGAAAGAAACAGACTCAAGAGAAACAGAAGCTGTTTGTCAGCTTAAAAGATTTAAATGACAGCAGACTGGAAGAGTGAGCCCCAATACCGTCACGCGATTAGCGATATCTAGATTGCTATTAATCCCTCTGAAATAAAGCTCTACATCTCAAATCAGGGATCGGCATAGTGATCAATATTGACTCCCAAGGGTTTATGTGGATTTACAAGGGTCCGATATTCAGATTATATGAATGTAATATGATTGAATTTTTATTGTTCTTATCAATTACGTCAAGTATTTTTTTTATTAAATTTCTTGAAATATTTCGTATAAAAATGCGATAACGACTCGAAAATAAAAAAAAACACCTCCATAAAAACAAAACAAAAAAAATACTGAGGGAATTGTTTATTAAATATATTTTTCCTAATTATAATTTATGATTTTATTTAATGAAATTTACAAGGTTGGGATCAATTGGTTACCAAAGATTTCATGAAGAAGATCAATGAAATCCATGAACTTAGAAGTTTGCCGCTCCACTGTTGACCCTCTTGAGTAAACAACTACTTGATGAAGCTGATGAGCAGCCAAGAGAGATGGACATAATTGGAACGTCTCTGGTTATAGATCATAGCAGAGTTTATTCTATATCTTTTATTTGTTCCATTCATTTGATAGCGGCTATGCTGGGGCACTGTCCTTAAAGAATTTTTAGTCGGATGAATCGAACCCAATATTTAATTTTTTTTAAAAAGCCAGGTAAATTTTCTGTCAGTCACTTGTGCCAAACCGCTAAGTTACAGGGATATAAGCACCCTAATACCGGCTATTGAGCGGTGTAGAGGATAAATACAGACACGAAAACACACACACACACACACACACGACGGGCTTCTTTCAGTTTCCATCTACCAAATTCACTCATAAGGCTGTGGTCGGCCTGAGGCTACAGTAGAAGGTACTTGCCCAGTGTGCCACACAGCGGGACTAAACTCAGAATCATGTGTTTGGGAAGCAAGCTTCTTACCACCCAGCCACTCGTGTACCTATGTATATATATATAGATAGATACACATACACACTCGACAGGCTTCTGTCAGTTTCCGTCTACCAAATCCATTCACAAGGCTTTGGTCGGCCAGAGACTATAGTGGAAAAAACTTGCTCATGGTGACTTGCAATGAGATTGAACGCGGAATCATGTGGTTGGGAAGGTAACTCCTTACCACACAGCTATGTCTGTGCCTATAAACGATAATGACAACGCAATTTCACATAAATTTCACTGGCCATTCCCTAAATACATAATTCAATCGATCAGTTTGTTATTACGTGGATGCGTGTTATTCATAGATGTAAATTTGCTATTTCTTTGCTATTGATGTTGACCAAGAGAAAGCCAAGAGCCAATACAACTTAGAATCTATGTCCGTGTATGTATTGCCGTCAGAATTCAAAGATCCAAATCAGATAACGCAAAATAACCCGCTCGATTCACGTACAGTTCGAACCACATCCACCACCCTGAGCAAGTCCTCCATTACTTTTACATACTTTTACATAGGCGTAGGAGCGGCTGTGTGGTAAGTAGCTTGCTTACGAACCATATGTTTCCGGGTTCATTCCCACTGCAGGGCACCTTGGGCAAGTATCTTCCACTAGAGCCTCGGGCCGACCAAAGCCTTGGGAGAGGATTTGGTAGACGGAAACTGAAAGAAGCCTGTCGTATATATGTATATATACGTATGTGTGTGTATGTGTTTGTGTGTCTTTGTTTGTCCCCTAGTGTGTTTACGTCCCTGTAACTTAGCGGTTCGGCTAAAGAGAACGATAGAATAAGTACTAGGCTTACAAAGAATAAGTCCTGGGGTCGATTTGCTCGACTGAAGGCTGTGCTCCAGCATGGCTACAGTCAAATGACTGAAATAAGTAAAGGAGTAAAGAGTAAAGAGTAAAGAGTAAAAGAATAAATTGCAATGCATGTAAGGGATGGGATGTATAGGGTAGTACGAACGTCTTGTCACCCCCTACCAATAAATACTAAGCACAATTGAAGACCAATATAATAATATCAAACACATCTGCTGGTTCACCTATTGCGGTTATTATTTAAACTTACGTCGATTCCTCTGTGGTGTTGTTTTGCATTTATGACAGAATAAATCGTGAGGGCGCGTGGCTTAGTGGTTAGGGCATTCGGCTCATGATCGTAAGGTTGTGAGTTCGATTCCCGGCGACGCGTTGTGTCCTTGAGCAAGACACTTTATTTCACGTTGCTCCAGTCCATTCAGCTGGCAAAAATGAGTTGTACTTGTATTTCAAAGGGTCAGCCTTGTCACTCTCTGTGTCACGCTGATTATCCCCGAGAACTACGTTAAGGGTACACGTGTCTGTGGAATGCTCAGCCATTTGCACGTTAATTTCACGAGCAAGCTGTTCCGTTGATCGTATCAGCTGGGACCCTCGTCGTCGTAACCGGCGGAGTCTTTTTTTTTTAATGACAGAATAAATAATCTTTTATTTGTTTCAGTCATTTGGCTACGGCCATGCTGGAGCACCACCTTTAGTCGAACAAGTCGATTCCAGGACTTATTCTTTGTTAGCCTAGTACTTATTCTATCGGTCTCTTTTGCCGAATCGCTAAGTCACGGAGACGTAAACACACCAACAGCGGTTGTCAAGCGATGGTGGGAGGACGAATGCAGACACACAAAGACACACACACGGCCTGAAGATATAGTAGAAGAAACTTACTCAATGTGCCACACAGCGGGACCGAACCCAGAAACAGTGTGGTTGGGAAGCAAGCACCTTGCCACACAGACGTACCTGCACCTATATATATGCACATTTATGCTTATGTGTGTGTACATATATACATACATCATACATACCTACATGCATACTCATACACGCACACACACACACACACACATATGTATACATATATGCACAAATTTTTATATACGTATATATATTACGCGTGTGTATATGTATATATATATATGTATATATGAATATGTGTTGGTGTGTATGTATGCATGTATGTATGTCGTGGCACTCCGTCGTTTGCGACGACGAGGGTTCTAGTTGATCCGATCAACGGAGCAGCCTGCTAGTGAAATTAACGTGCAAGTGGCTGAGCACTCCTCAGACACGTGTACCTTTAACGTAGTTCTCGGAGAGATTCAGCATGACACAGAGTGTGACAAGGCTGGCCCCTTTGAAATACAGGGGCAACAGAAACAGGAAAAATGAGTGAGAGAAAGTTGTGGTGAAAGAGTGCAGCAGGGGTCGTCACCACCCCTACCGGTGCCTCGTGGAGCTTTTAGGTGTTTTCGCTCAATAAACACAACGCCTGGTCTGGGAATCGAAACTGCGAATCCGCTGCCCCAACCACTGGGCCATTACATCTCCACTATGTATGTATGTATGTATGTATGTATGTATGTATGTATGTATGTATGTATGTATGCATGTATGTATATGTACGCATATACACACACAGACACACCTATATATTTCTACTGTGGTTGTTTTTTACGCTTCAGGTTTGGAGTATTACTGCTTTACTTCAATGCATAAAGAACACACAAGCAGAACAAACTACTGATAAAACTTTAATTGTAGAAAACACCAAATACTATTTAAACCGTTTAAGTACTAATCCTAATGCCTACACCTAGACATCACCCCAACTCACATCCCCTTTCTCAGCATCATCATCATCATCATCATCAACAGCATCATCAGTATTATTATTGCTGTACTTATTATTAGTAGTATCAGCACTATTAACATTAGTAGCATTGATGTTGCTACCGATGTCGTTTTTATTGTCGTTGCTGCAGATAAAACTCTGTGGAACACGATTTAAGTCCATGGAGATTAATCCTGTTTTTGGAAAAAAATTTTTTCTTCTACGAAATTCTTATACAAACTTTTCAATGAGTTGCTTTGAGAGAGTGAATGGAAACTGACATCTCGTATGTATATTGCCAGTAGGAACCTTAAAAACCGCTTTCGAATCTTGTAAATATGAAAGGGTTTTATTCATACACACACACATGCACACATAGTCACTCGCATACTTACACACATACACACATATATATATGTATATACTTACGCATATAAATACATACACACATATATGCATATATACACACACACACTCACACATATATATATATATGCATGGGTGTATGTGTGTATGCTTTATGTAAGTATATGTTTGCATGCATATACGTATGTATGTATTGTGTATATTATGTACAGACATATTTGTGGATGTATGCATATGTAAATGAACGTGCATATATGTATGCATACATACATGTACATACATATAAGAAGGAAAAATTAACATATATGAACACGCGCACATACACTCACACACATATATGTCTCTCTCTATATATGCATGTGTGTATTATGTATATGCATATGTTAGTATATATGAATGTGTATGTGTTTGTATTTATTTCTGCTTGTGTATATATGTTTGCGAGTAGATTTTTACACATAAGCGAACATACATACAAATATACACTGATGCAATCGCATTGATAGATAGATAGATAGATAGATAGATAGATAGATAGATAGATAGATAGATAGATAGATAGATAGATAGATAGATAGATAGATAGATAGATAGTTATAGTTATTTGCATTTCCGCATATATTTTTTTTATACATTAATCCAACTTAGATAATCACCTACAACTTTGTTTTAAGGGAGAAAACCAAAAACGTAATTTTAGTTTGTAAAAAATGGCGGATATTCTCTATAATGATGCTACAGCACAGCAAAAATCTGATATAGAAGAAAGATAAGTTTACGAAGTCTTGTATTTAAGGACAGAATCATGCAATCAGGAAGCAAGAAATTTACGCGAAGACAAAACCTCAAGCTGACATCAAATTGAGGCCAAGGAAAATCAAAATTTGAGATATACCTATCATGGTTTACCTGAAAAGCACTTGAGATACTAAATCCAATTTTATCTTATGATGTATGCTGGGTAATCTGGAAAGAATTGGATACGAAAAATAAAAACAAATACTAAATCGAAGATAACAAGATGAACACATGGAAGTGACGGATCAAAGGAATTTTGGTGCTGCTTGATGATAAAAACAGCAATAGAATTAAAACAAATCCGCTTTGATGTTGATCTTTGGATGCAAGTAAGACTGCATCGTATAGAAGTTCTCTTCGCAGCTATGTACGTTAGGATGTAACTACATGCGGTTGATGAAAACATTGTGAGTGGAATTTGATGGACAAAGACAGAGTGGAAGCCCCTTCAGAGGGCCTGTTCTTGTTTGGGGATGATAATTCAATCAGTTTGCTACCTAGTTTAATTACTTGATCCCCCGGGGTTGGGGGTGCGGATTTAGTGGTCTCCACTCTCTTGTAAACACTAAGGCCAGTTCTGTGAACTGAGGATAACTTCCCTCGTTCTTTCCAGCAGTTCCAAACTTCCAGAGGGCTCATCCAGTTCCTTATAGACTATTCTGAGTCCATCAAGACAGGGAATTTATTTTCAGTGGATAAAGTTTTGCGCATCATTGAACCTAATTTTGAACACAATCAACCATAAAACCAGTGGCACAACAGAGGTTGAGACGACTAGAGACCAAGTTTTTTTCTTTTTAAGCGAGTCTACCTTTTCCTAGAAAGAAGTTCTAAGGAGAACTAGGAGTCCTTCACTTCCAGTGATTCATAGGCGAATTAGCCCATGACTGGGACTATAACAGGTGCTAGTGGCTAGGAGGTAGTTTCACACTTCCAAAAACGCTCCCTTACCTGGATCACACTACAGGATGCAGTTTCAAGTCATACCCAGGACATACATACATACATACATACATACATACATACATACATACATACATACATACATACATTACATACGTACGTACATGCATGCATACATACA
>NC_042999.1:152747575-152762575 GCF_006345805.1 Octopus sinensis
GTTTGAGATGCATATCACAAATATTGATTCGTTGTGTTGAATGAATCTCTTTCAATTTATGTGGAACCCAAATATCGAGCTTCTTAACGAGTCCAAGACATTTTAAGTGATTTTCAATTGTTATGTGTGATACATTTAAACTCTCTGCGATCTTCCGCACAGTTATATGACAATCAGATTCAATTATGGCTTTGATTCGGTCATCATCAACTTCAGTAGGTCGACCAGAACGTTGGTCATCTTTGAGTGAAAAATCTCCAGAACAAAACCATTTTCTAAAACCATTTCTGACATGTGCGTTCCACTAAGCAATCAACACCATAAACTCCACATATTTCTTTGTGATCCTCTGCAACTTTCTTGCCCTTATAGAAATAAAAAAAGCAAAATATAGCGAAAATGTTTGTTTTTGCCCGCCATGTTAAAACTTACAATAGCTGTTTGCAAAATTATGCGCAATTTGCTTCTTGAATAGGCTAAAAGTAACGGCTATCAAATGTGAAAAGGAAAAAGTAACGTTGACAAAAATCATTAAAAAAATCGTAACTGTCTATTCGTGAAAAACGAAATTACTTTCTTGCCAGCCCCATATGTGTATATTGAAAAAAATGATGTGCCCGATTTAATCAATGTGTCTGTATGTGAGCGTGTATGTACATGTATATATATATATATATATATATAATATATATATATATGTAAACAGTAAAAAATAAATAAATACAGACATGGACAAGAACATGAAACACCAAAGAGACGACACAAGAACCACAGGACGGGACATTCGAAGCCCTCAGTCATCAGTCAAGAACCAGATCATCTTCGCAATTTCGGCTGATTAATCTGAGATATATAGGTTTTCTTTGTTTCAATCATTAGACTCCGGCCATTCCGGAGTACCGCATTGAAGAAATTTTTGTCGAATGAATCGTTCGCAGTTATTCTTTTTTTCTTTTCAAGCCTGGTTCTAACTCTATCGGTCTGTTTTGACGAACCGCTAAGTCACGGGGGAGGTAAAGAAATCAACACCGTTTGTCAAGCGGATGCGGAGGACAAACACAGGTACAAAGAAACACGTACACAGAAACACGTGCACTCCACACACACACACATATATATATATATATATATATATATATACGATGGGCTTCTTTCAGTTTCCGTCTAACACATTCAAGGTGCGAGGAAGTAGACTGAGCCCCCAGAACCATGTAGTCGGGAAACAACACACAGCCATACTTTATATTACATGTATATATTTATTGGTATGCAAACAAACCAACATCGGTTTTGAAGTGGTACCATGTTGAGAAAAACAGAAACACAAAGAGACAGACAAACATAGATATATTTACGTAACGGGCCTCCACACAGTTTCTGTCAATCAAATTCACTCTTAATTCATTGATCATCTCGACTTTATAGTTGAAGATACTTACCCATGATGCCACGCTGTGGGATTGAACCCAAAGCCATGCAGTTGTGAAGCGATTCTCTTAGCCACATAACAATGGCAGAAGCTATGTTAACAACTGTGAGATGGTTGGTTATGGTGCTGGGCTTGCAAATGTTTGGGTATGGGTCGGAATCTAGGCAGGTGAAATGTGCTGTTTTATTGAGCAAGTTTGTTTTCCTTTACGCTGTTTAAGCTGAAATATCCAGACCGTATTTCACCAAGACTCCACCCATATATTTATTTTTCTAAGAACTTACAATGTTTCACAATACACACACACACACACACACACACACACACACACACACACACACACACACACACACACACACACACACACATATATATATATATATAAACAAGGTCGAAGTGCGATAAAATAAAATTAATTATTATCGCTGGTGTTTCTAGCACAAGCCATATATTATTCATATATAAGTACATTAAAAGGCGAAGTATGTACTAGAAACACAGAAGCTTGATAAATTTAGTGAAATTAAAATAAAAACGTTTACTAACTCGATATATATATATATATATATATATCTTCCAGCATACAGCTCTATTTCTTAGCTTCGCTTAGCTTCAGGGTAAATTTTTTTACTTACGTTACTTCTAAGTCATAAGTATTGCATATCTTTATATCAGATAAAGTTTTCTCATTTATTTTTAAAGTGAGTTATTTATCTGAAATCTCACATACTCTCTTTTACTTGTTTCAGGCATTTGACTGCGGCCATGCTAGAGCACCGCCTTTAGTCGAGCAAATCGACCCCGGGACTTATTTTTTGTAAGCCCAGTACTTATTCTATTGGTCTCTTTTGTCGAACCGCTAAGTGACGGGGACGTAAACACACCAGCATCGGTTGTCAAGCAATGCTAGGGAGACAAACACAGACACACAAACACACACATATATATATATACATATATACGACAGGCTTCTTTCAGTTTCCGTCTACCAAATCCACTCACAAGGTATTGGTCGGCCCGGGGCTATAGCTGAAGACACGTGCCCAAGATGCCACGCAGTGGGACTAAACCCGGAACTATGTGGTTGGTAGACAGGATACTTACAACACAGCCACTCCTGCGCCTACATGTTCACTTATTTTCTATTCCTAGTCAGTACGAGGAAAGTAAATAATTTTAAAGTACTTAATAACAAAAAAAAGTACGAATCACACCTCTTGAGTGAATTTAACCCAGTCGCATGTGACCGAAAGTTTTGATCGCCATTGTAAATGTTTTTAGATATATAATTATCACCGTCACCGTGACCGACCAGGCTGTCAGATGCTGCTACACACTGCTGGTCACAATGCGCTTCGCATTGTTTTAGCCTTCAAATGACGCCACCCCAATGGCTAAGCGAGCAGGCCAACAGAAGAAAGAGTGAGAGAAATTTGTGGTGAAAGAGTACAGCAGGGATCACCACCACCTTCTGCCGGAGGCTCGTAGAGTTTTAGGTGTTTTCGTTCAATAAACACTCAAAACGCCCGGTCTGGGAATCGAAACCGCGATCTTATGACCACGCGTTCGCTGTCCTAACCATTGGGCCATTGCGCCTCCACTGATATATAATTATGTGAGACAAAAAAGCATACTTCCACATTTTACTTATTCGACCAAGGATTGGACAGAAATATTCTGAAACTTATGAAGTATAACCAAATAAAGTATTATATTATGGTACAGAAAATCCCTTTCAAAGGGCAACTTCTGAGAGAAACTAGGGTATACGAATCACCAATTTCAATTTTAGATGAGAATACGAAAGTGCAAGATTATTTGGTTTAATACACTCTACTTAGAATTTGATAATTCAGCTAACATAAACAACAATTTTTATTCGCTAGTAAGGTACTATTTTCACATACGTGTTACTATTAGCGCTTTAAAACACACAACATCAATGTTAGCTATTCATGGCTAGAGAACATCGATTTTTCGAGCTATAATTCACAAAGTACGAGACAAATAAAGGATTAGAATAATGTGTCTAATTCCTTAGAACAACTAATGCTATTCAATTTTCTTTTAATTCTAAACTTGAAATACAGGATTATATATAATTTTATAATATTTTTTCTCTGTGATAAGTGCACGAAATATAAATTCTAAATGAAATTAATATAGTTTGTTAAGAATAAATACTAAGCAATGAGGAAGTAAAATATAAAACATGACCATGTGACTGACCAGACTATGAGATATTACAAATCACTAGTCACAATGCTGAGAAGTATTTGAAGGAGTACGCGTGTCTGTGGAGTGCTCAACCACTTGCACTTTAATTTCACGAGCAGGCTGTTCTGTCGATCGGGTCAACTGAAAGACTCGTTGTTGTAACCGACGGAGTGCCAATTAGTTCTCAAAGCTCATTATCGTCAACACACATGCATACAATAAGCACTCATTGTATGCATGTGTATGTATCTATCTATCTATGTACATATATCACGTGATCGACCAAACTAAGGGTTGTTACTATACATCACTGTCTACAATGCGTTTTTGCATTACTTGTTAGCTTTGCAAAGATGCCACCTCACTGGCTAGGTAGGCAAGCCAACATTCCCCTGATCCGCAGGTTATAACCATTTACACCTGAATGTTCTTGAGGAACGTGGAATGGAGAGTTTTGCTCAAGAACATAACGCCTGGTGTGGGAATCAAACATGATCCAGCGATCGTGATGCAACACTCTTACCCCAAGGCCACAAGACACATTTATATAAATATGTAAATGCATACATACACGCGCAGGCGTGGTTGTGTGGTAAGAAGCTTGATTCCCGACCACATTGTTCCAGGTTCAGCTCCACTATGTGGCACCTTGGGCAAGTGTCTTCTACTATAGCCTCGGACCGACCAAAACCCTGTGAGTGGGTTTGGTAGACGGAAATTGAAATAAGACAGTCGTAATGTAACCACATGTGGATTGTTGGCGATTTTTGTTCTCCGTCTTCCTTTCTTCTTCAACTTTCCTCCATCTCCTGTTTCTGACGAAGAGCTTTGCTCGAAACCTAAAGCCACCTTTCTTACCTTCCATGGGCTTTTGCTAATATTTTACATGTACCACGTCCTCGCGTTGTCTTTTTCTCGTGTTTGTTCTTCGTTTTGTTTTTGATTTACTACACACACACACACACACACACACACACACACATATATATATATATATATATGCGTATGTGTGTGTCTTTGTATCTGTGTTTGTCCCCGCACTATCCCTTGATAACCAATGTTGGTGTGTTTACATCCCCGTAACCTAGCGGTTTAACAAAAGAGACCAATAAAAACCCTTTAAGGTGGTGCTCCAGCATGGCCACTGTCAAATGACTGAAACAAATAAAATAATAAAAGAATAAAGAATACACACACACATACACATATACATTCATGCATATATATATTCACATATGTATGTGTAAGTGTACACATGTATGTATGAATTCGCAGATATATCGATTCATTCGGAAAAACTACACACGAAATACTTATGTGCTCATAACTATGTAGAGCGTCTTACATATATACTGTAATAGATAGAAAAACACCGACAGAAACATACACAGATACACACTAAGAGAAATACATAAGAATACTTGAAACCACATATAACGCGCTAAAAGGCACACACGACACTCTAAATACACACGCACGCACATACACACACGCATATATATATAGATGCATACACACACACATATATAGATAGATGCACTCATGCACACACATATATAAATAGATCTACACACATATATAGTTGCACACACGTAAATAGATGTTCACACAAATGTGTATATATATATATATATATATAGATGCACACACACACACACACACACATATATAAACGTATTTAGATGCACACACAGATATATATATATATATATATATATATATATATATATATATATAGTTGCTCAAAAATATATGTAGATGCACACACATACGCATATATATATATACACAGTTGCTCACACACACACACGTATACATAGTTGCTCACACATGTATATAGATGCACACACACACACACACATATATATAGTTGCTCACACATATATAGACGCACACACACACTCATATATATATATATAGATGCACACACATGTAATCTACATTGGGAGCGTCGTTACTATTATTCGCTAGAGGCCAATCATAGAACACTCGGAATACTACTAAGATTTATGTATTATACAAACACACGCTTATACACATACATACGTACACACACACACACATATATATATATATATACATACATACATGAGTCTATGTGTATATGCTTTTATATGCGGTTGCGTGTATGAGTGTGAGTGCATGAGTGTTTGAGTGTGTGTGTGTATGTGTATTATGTATATTAGTGAAAATAAATTGCAATCAATCACAGTTCCTTTCAGGATAAGACAAGCAATCAAAGAGATTATCTGCTTCGTGCAATCAATTCTTCCGGTTAATATTTTCTTTGGGGATATTAGCGACACCAATTACATTGAGTACCATTTCGAACGAACGTTTTTATTCTCCTCACTCCCTCTCGTTGTCTGACTGTTATTTGTCTGCTTCTCTCTCTGTTTCTCTCTCTGTCTCTTTCCCTATCTCTCTGTCTGTCTCTCTCTTTTTCGCTCTCTAGCTTTGTTCGGTTAGTTCTCCTTCTTTCTCTGTCTCCTTATTTCTCTCTCTCTTTCTTTCTCTCCCTCTCTCTCTCTCACCTATTGCACTCACGACCATAATAACAATTACATCAAAGCAACAGAAGACACAGGTGCACACACACGCACACGCACACACACATGCACACACATATACACACATACACACACATACACACTCTCTCACACACACACACACACACACGCGCAAACACGTACGCGCACACACACATCCAGCCCACACACGCTTGATTGCGCGGAAATATTCATATGAAACTATGTTTGAACGTAGGTACGTAGACACACACATGCACACACACACACACACTCTCTCTCTCTCTCTCTCTCTCTCTCTCTCTCTCACACACACACACACACACACACAACTCAATATATATTTGCATTTTTAAATAGTTGCTGAATGCCACTTTTCCCAGCCTCAAGGCTGGCTGAAATACTGTTTTAATAAAGCGAAGTCACAACCACCATCTGTTCATTTGATAAATTTGGTTTTATATTCTGTATTCAGTTCTTTCCACAGCAAATATTATACGTCCCATATAACAAGCCCTTACGTTAATACATGTGTGAATGTCTGCATGAGTTTGCGCACATACGTACGTACATAATTATGTATGTATACACATACATATATGTATATACGTACGTCAATTGTACAACTGGTTTCATGTAAGAAGACCTTATGCAAATCAGATGTAAACTTGTACATTCGTCAGACCTGTAGCATGTAAATGACGAACTATATTATAAAGATTTATATGTAAACCAGTGGGACTCGTGGAAATTCCACAGAACGAAAAAGATTAAGGGAAGCTATTCAAGAAAGAAAGGATGATTTACATTTCTATTTTTATTTCGCTTAGTCATTTCGCTTCCAGTCGCAATAATGATTTTAAAATTTCTCTCTGCTGAGCACTTTGCATTTCTCTTTTTCTCTCTACCTCTTCAACAAACTTTTTCACCTTGTAATTCTCCTTTTAATTACTCTAGTGAATATATATATATATATATATATATATATATATAATAAGTAACAAGGATGTCAATGTACTAATGGAATACGGCGGTTTCAGGCGGCCCCATTTACTCGAACAGTGCAAGCATTACATCAATTTAAAATACAGCGCCATCTTCAGTTGCAAAAATATGAATTTTCAATAGACAAGATATCCTAATATAATTTTTCGCAAATATTTTATCAGAACTAGAGAATTAAGGAATTTCATGCTGCCAGTATTGTATCAGAAATAAACTAAGAGAAAAAAACTACTATTATGGACTGGTAGAAATGGATCACAGTCGGGGGTCATGGGATCATAATTCATTTCTAATTTTTATCTATCTCCTTATCACCATCAAAAGATCTAATACAGCTAGTATACTACGATTATTGAGAATTAAGATATCTCCTAATTCAAATGACTCTTAATTATATATACATACATATATATATACATATATATATATATATATATATATATATATATATATATATATATATATAATATGTATATATATATATATATATAATATATATATATATATGTATATATATATATATATAATGTATGTATATATATATATTATATATATATATATATATATATATATTATATATAGTAAATGAAAGACAGAAGATGGAATATATATATATATATGCACATGCGTGTGTATATATGTATATGCTTATGTGACCGTGTTTGTCTCCGCACCATCATTTGACAACCGATGTTGGTTTGTTTATGTTGCGTTTCGGCAAAAGGGATCCATAGAATAAGTGCTAGGCTCACAAACAATAAACCCTGGGTTCGAGTTCTTCGACTAAAAGCAACGCTGCAGCATGACCACTGCCAAATGACTGAAACCAATAAAAGGGATAAAAGAAAAAAGAATATACATACATACATGCATACATACATATACATACATACTTACATATATATATATATATATATATATATATATGGGCAAATAGATAGATAGATGCACATACATACGCATAAACATACACACGCGCGTGTGTACACACACACACGGACTTACACAGACACACACACAGACACACACATATATTGGAAATTAAAATAAGCACAAGTATAGATAAGAGGGTATTGTAATTTGCTGGAAGCATTGCGTATTGTTTGTGAAATGTAACGTGTCTGGAATGGCACAACAACGCAGAGTGGAAATAATAACTGTTATAAATAATTTAATTATTGATAGTCTGATATAATAATATTTCGGAATATAAAAGTTCCTTCTTTAGATATTGCTAAGTAGTAAAGGAGTCAATGTCATAGTCAGTTTTCCAATGATTACTGAAATCTGTCCGAAGCGTACCTGTAGTGGTCTCACGAAGCTCCTTCCAGAATTCCTAATGAGAAGTGCGCGAGGGTGGTCATGTCTTGAGCTCGTGTGTGATGGCATATCCGCAGCGTATTATGCGTACATTTATTATTATTATTTCTTATATAATGTTTTGTTACATGAACATGAATACATATTTTGTTGCTACGTACCATTCACCATTGCTGTTAATTGGAATTCAGTATTGGATATCCCAAGCGATTTGAATGCCTAAATATAATGCACACCTCGATGCAAATTTAACCACTATGGTATGAAGAAATAAGCAGATAATGAAAAAATAGAAAAACGGAAAAACGAACAAAAGCAAAAATTAAAATTAATGCTTTTATTTTAACATATTGAAAAAGTTCTCTCAAAGTGATTAGGTGAAAAATGCGACAGGACTTCTTCAGTTTAAGGTATATGTATATTAAACTAAATATATGTGAAGACGCGTGACATAGTGGTTAGAGTATTCGGCTTACGATTCTAAGGTCGTGAGTTCGATACCGGTTGTGCATTGTATTCTTGAAGAAGGCATTTATAGGGCGGCGGGCTGGTAAAATCGTTAGCACGCCGGGTGAAATGCTTAGCGGTATTTCGTCCATCTTTACGTTCTGAGTTCAAATCCACCGAGGTCGACTTTGCCTTTCGTCCTTATATACTGGGAGTGATCTAAGCGACTGGCCCCCTCCCCCAAAATTTCGGGCCATGTGCCTAGACTAGAAAGGAAGAAGGTATTTTATTACACGTCTTTCCAGTTCACTCCTTCGGCAAAAATGAGTTGTACTTATAAGTCAAAGTCCTGCCTTGTCACACACACTGTGTCACACTGAATCTCCCCGAGAACTGTGTTAAGGGTAAGAGGGTCTGTGGAGTACTCAGCCATTTGTACGTCAACTTCACGAGCAGGCTGTTCCGTTGATCGCATCAACTGGAACCATCGTCGTCGCAACCGACGGAGTGACAGTTATATAAATATCTGCAAGTATACACACAATACATATATATATATATTAATATTTGTCTATACACCCATATGTGCTCGATATATGTATAAGTATGTATGTGTATATATATATATATATATATATATATATATATATTATATTTAATGTATGAGTGGGTTTGAGTTAGTGTGTTTGTGTCTATATGTCTGGCAAATTTATGAACCTAAAGTTTTGTAGAGAATCTTGTGTTATATTTTTGATAAAATGTGAAGAGGTGAAAGTGTAGACAAAACATAATGAATAAATATATGTACACCTGGTAAGAGACAGACAGGTCCGCTAAACTATCTCATTCTGTTGACAGGGTTTATGGAGGTCTAAACGATAGGTTTTTAAAGGCTATATACTATGTCACAGATGGAGAGAGGAAAATTATATAACACAGAAGAAAAAAGGTTATTAGGAAGAGAAGAGAAACGGAACCAATTTGGTGTGTACCAGTCGATCACGTAACAACAGAGATAAGAGTGTGCGTGTACGTGTGTAGACAGATACGCAGGCAGACAGACAGATAGACACGGTTGGCACACACATTTACATGAATATGTATATATGTAAGTATGTATTATGTAAATGGGGTTAAGTTGCAACCTGTGTCCTTTTGAAGCACATCTGTTTATTCCAGTATTACAAATCAGTAGATATATTTTCGAGAGGTATGCATAAGAGTTGAAAATTTTTGCAGAGTAATTTATATTTTAAAACAGGAGAGTGTATTCTTTTACTATTTTACTTGTTTCAGTCATTTGACTGTGGCCATGCTGGAGCACCGCCTTTGGTCGAGCAAATCTACCCCAGGACTTATTCTTTGTAAGCCTAGTACTGATTCTATCGGTGTCTCTTGCCGAACCGCTAAGTTACGGGGAGGTAAACACAACAGCATCGATTGTCAAGCGATGCTGGTGGGACAAACACAGACATACAAATACAACACACACACACACACACACACAACACACACACACACACACACACACACACACATATATATATATATATATATATCTATATATATATATATATATATATATATATATATATATGCATATATACAACGGGCTTCTTTCAGTTTCAGTCTACCAAATCCACTCACAAGGCTTCTCTACCGTCAACATGTCTCTATGGCGACGTATGGATTTATCAATGTGAAGATCTACAGTGGATTGTAAAATAAACTAATTTTAGCGGTTCGGCAAAAGTGACAAATAGAATAAGTACTAGGCTTACAAAGAATAAGTCCTGGGATCGATTTGCTCGACTAAAGGCGGTACTCCAGCATGGCCGCAGTCAAATGATTGAAATAAATAAATGAAAAAATAAAAGAATATATATATATATACTAGTATTTTTAAGCTTATTTCTACAGATTTACTATATAATGTTGAGGCACAATGGCTCAGTAGTTAGAGCAGCGAACTCGCGGTCGTGAGATCGCGGTTTCGATTCGCAGACCGGGCGTTGTGAATGTTTATTGAGTGAAAACACAGAAAAGCTCCACGAGGCTCCGACAGGTGGGGGTGAACCCTGCGGTACTCTTTCACCACAACATTCTCTCACACTTGCTTCCTGTTTCTGTTGTACCTGTATTTCAAAGAGCCAACCTTGTCACACACTGTGTCACGCTGAGTCTCCCCGAGAGCTACGTTAAGGCTGCACGTGTCTGCGGAGTGCTCAGACACTTGCACGTTAATTTCACGAGCAGGCTGTTCCGTTGGTCGGATCAACTGGAACCTTCATCGTCGTAACCGGCGGACTACTACTATATAGTACAGAGCCAGCACCGAATCTTACAACGTTTGGTATAGGAATACATCTAAAGGACTTGTAACTAGCAATCAGAAGAATGCGTCAGCACGAAGTTAGAACATTGCGTGTTGTTATTTGGGCTCTTGGAATGATATCGAAAAGAGCAAACAAATATGTAGACCAAATTCCTGGCAGCCCTAACATAAGTGAATTGCAATAGACGGTACTTATGGGTACCTCCCATATTCTGCGTCAGTCTGTCTCCATGTTGATGCAATCTTACTCATTCAGTTTTATTATAAATTTTATAGAGAAGATTCTTTTACATACAGATTCAACATTTATTTTCTCTTTTCCGACAGCGTGGTCACTTCAGCTGTTTGAATCTTTAGATATAAATCTTTAGATATAAAATGTTTTCCTTTCATAAAGATATAAAATCTTTAGATATAAGATGTTTTCCTTTGACGGGTTTGGTTGAGACTTAAGTGCTGCATGTATAAATTTCTGAAAGGCCAAACTATAACAACAACAACAACAACAATGATAATGATAATAATAATAATAATAATAATAATAATAATAATAATAATAATAATAATAAATGCCCTGATGCAGTACCAGGCAGTGGCTCTCATGGCTTCTGATCTTAACTGATTGGAAGTGTTATCATGTACATTGTTTTGTCTTGGTATAAAAGATGGGCTACAGCAAATATTCTGCTCAATACCACAGATTTGCTTGTCAGTTGTTTGACCTTAACCAGTTGAGCATGTCCCTTAGTGGCTGTCGATATGTGCATCTCTGATCACGAGCAGAAGTAGTGGGGGAGCATCATAGCCATGTGTTGAGAGGGATTCTTTGGGGTTTGAATAGTTCACCTCTGGAAACATGGGTGGTTCTTTCAACATCCTTAAACAACCCTTATTCAGGGACCGTTTGAGCGGGATGGGCTACTCAACCTGAAGAAAATTCTAACTGGGCCCCACCTGCAAGGGCATGTGCTGTTTATCTTGATATGAGATCACCATGTCGCGCACATATGGTTGTGATGCATGTGCCTGGTGTACCCTTATCAGACGGGTAGTCATGATGGGTATATTGGGCTTCGTATATTTTACCCCAGTGTCACTTTGATGGCATGAACTGCTCTCTCACTCAATAATAATAATAATAATAATAATAATAATAATAATAATATAATAATAATAATAATAATAATAATAATAATAATAGGTGCATTAGGCATGATAAAAAATATTCAGACAAATACATAACAAAAACACTAGGACTTACAAACACATATAACATACAGAAAGTTGCACTACTAGGCACTGCACACATCCTACGCAGAACACTTACCATACAATAACCATCAGAGCATCACAACAAATCACAGCACATACCTAAGGCACACAGAGCTGCGCTCGGTAGTGAAGTGAAACCACGCTATAAAAATAAAACTACTGAATAATATAATAATATGATATAATAATAATAATAATAATAATATAATAATAATAATATAATAATAAAATAATAATAATAATGATAATGATAATAATAATAATAATAATAAAATAATAATAATAATAATAATAATAATAAATAATAATATAATATTGATGATGATGATGAGGAGGAGGATAATAATAATAATGTTTATTTTCGTTATTATCTAAGAATGTTCGTTCCGTACTTTTGGAAATTCGCTGGGTATATCTCATATTTGCATCATTAGAATATTGCTACCCTTATGAAGGGCTCTAAATATAATTTTATTAGCGGAAAAGTCTGCTTCCTCCTCACTGAAAATCGGCGCTCCTTCAAAAGTTAAGAATTCCCCCTCTGCTGAGAGCGTCTACTCTTCGCATGATTTGCATGCTTCACTGCATTTTCCTATTTTGTTATCTTAAGATAATTTTTGTTGTCGAATCTCATCCCATTTTTCCCTTTAGGAAGTTTACTTTTTTCATTATGGTTCCCATCCTTATATGTGGATGAGTTAGTATCATTACGAAGGAGTACCTTCAAAAGAATGCGGCACCTCGAAGTAAGAACATTACCTGTTGATAGTGGAGCAATAAGGAGTAAGCTGATATGTTGACCAAAGGCTGTTTAATTCTAGATGTTGCTTTGTTGTTGCTGTGAATGACGGGTTTTTCGCAAGTGTACTTGGACTTTATGAACCCCTCTTTTCTTTTCCGACTCACGAATAATGCCCAGTCTTGCATTAGAACCTACAACCTTCATGTCATGTTGTTTTTGGTCGTTTGAAATTCCTGTGAAGAAGAATTCTTAAATCAGTTTTGCCTCTACGTTTACCTTCATTGCTGAACTTTAAATTCTTCTGCACTGTACACTCTAGAAGACACAGTCCTAGTATTGCTTAAGGTATCTTGAGAAGTATTCATGACCCTTTATATTCCATGGGGGTTCCACCCGATCACATATCACCAAATGCTACATCAGTGCTGAAACCCTTTCTATAATGTGACATGGAGGTGACTACCAGCCAGAGATAGACACTATCTCCAATGTTCCTGACATTGACTCTTGCTTTTTTCCTACCCAAATACTGTGGAACCATCTATTTAGTCAGTGTATCGCTCAACATTTGAGCTTGAACTTTCACCCCTTCAGTCTTAAAAATAACACACACACACACACACACACACACACATACACACACACACACACACTCTCTCAGTGTCCTTTACCCGTGCCTATATAGTGCCTATATATAGTGTCATATACTCGTCCTCTCCAAACGAAGGATAGTTGGCATAGAATATCTGCCAAACTGACACCAATTCGTGATTGGATAAGATCAAAAAACCCTGCTGCGTTTTTCTTAAGATAAGGTACCTTACATTTCTCCTCTCCTGATTTTCTGTAACTGATTGCAGAAACCGCCATGGATTGATGTTCAGAAAGTAGGAAAATTTTCAATGTTCCGGAGAAATATTTCATATCGAAGGTGTTTCTTTCCCGAAAGAACTCCAACAATTTACCGCTTTTCGTTGTTTGTATTTACGCCTAAAGCGCTACATGCATACATCTTATGGTTCTTCTCGCCGAGTAGATATCTTGATATCTACTCGGAGTAGCTATAATGTCAGTATTTTCATTTATTTTGTGCTTAATATTGCTATCCAACGCTGCAATTAGAAATGTTTTTTGCTTTGTTTGTTTGTTTTTTTATGCGTGAAATGTATTATAAGGTACACCTTCAATATATATATATATATTTTTTTTTTTTTGGAGACGTGACGTCAAATTTTCATTTGTCGATGAGGTGAGAGAAAAAAATTGTTTAAAAAATTGTTAAAAAGACAATATGAACCTTATTTTTCCTGTTGTCATTCCTATTAAAGGGAACTCCAAAAGGTGCATGCGAGTATCTTTTGTAAAACACCGTTTCAGTGAGCAACATTTTGCACTTGGGGGCGCAACACGAAAAAAAAAAAAAGAAATCAAGCATTCTTCGTGATTATCATCACCATCACCACCACCAGCACCACCCTCAGCAACAACAGCAATAAAGATAAGAAGGATGGGGATGAAGAGGAAGCGAACGAGGGAAAAAGGAAGAAGAGTTAGAAAAGAGGAAGTAAAAGAAACATAAGACATTAAAGAAGAAAGACGAGAAAAAATAGAAGAAGAAGAACAACAACAAGGGGAGAAGACAAAGAAGTTGAAGAAGGAGGAGGAGAAGGAGGAGAGAAGAGAAGAAGGAAGGGTGAAAGAAAAA